>NC_080176.1:62200924-62460924 GCF_950295315.1 Erinaceus europaeus
TCAACAGTACACCAACTACTGGCTCTCCTTCTTGTGAATGAAACCCACTGGTTTGCATTTTTTGCTCTTTTGAAGAGTGTGGTTTCCACCTTGTTCCATGATTGTAAATTGACATTCCCATTCTTGCCATCATTTCTGTGGCCAGTGCTATTATTACAACCTTTTTTCATGCAGCCAGAATAACATATGAGACACCAGCCTGGAGTGACAGTGTGTCTGACAAAAACAGAATTAGCCCAGCTCATATTATTTGCAGAATTATCCCCTGGAGGTGATTTTTAATTTGGGGGTTGTTGCAAAATGGAAAGCTGACCAAGGCTGCTTTACAACACCAATGCTTGTTTTACCCATCAATTATCAGAATGAGACTCACTGGCTACTATAGCAAGCCTTTCTAGGCTCTCTCCATTCATGGGTCAAGTCCAAGTTGCCTCCATTATTAGGAAAAGCTGGGGGCGACAACGCAGTTTAATTTGCTGATGGGGGTGGGGTGGGGAGCTTGGAAAAGGGAAAAAAGCTTCTCACATCCAGATAAAGAAAAGCATCAACAGTGGGTGGGTGGTTTGGTCCTAAATTAGAGACAGCTACGTCAGCTGGGCAGCAAGCAGGCTGTGTGTGGCCTGCCGGCAGTTTGTTTGTAGGAGATTAATAATTCAGCCCCAGGAATAAGGTGAGGGTTTACCCACAGCAGAAGCAGACTTGCATAAAGGTTAATTGGTATCTATTGGATAGTGGGAGAGTGGCATTTGTGCTATTTTGGTATTGGGAGGGGGACTTGAGGGAAAAAGAGAAGGCAGAAGCAGAATTGAATGAGGAAATCCAGAGAGACCTTTTTTTTTTTCCCCCTCAGCATTAGGATTTTGTGAAATCATTCTTCTGGCCCCAGCAGGAAAGGGGGGGGGGGAGCTCAGAACCTTGATGGGCTTGAAAAATGAATTTCTGTGTTGCCTCCATTGTATGCCTTGCACATGCTATTTAAACTTGACATGTCATAAATCTGATAGCAGCAAACAAGATGGCACTGGTTTGCTGTCCACTTTTGTTTGTGTGGATTCAGGCAGTGATCATAGTGTGAAAAAGTGACAGGTACCACAAGATGCTCGGTTAAAGGGAGCTCAAGGCTGGGCCCAGGGACCCTAAGAAGCAAGAAGACAGAGTTAGGGATCACTGTGTAATTTGGGGAAAATACCTAGTCTTCTCTGTCTAAACGGCATTTGCATGACTTGGGTTTAGGGTTGGAGTTGCTGATGTTCCAGGGGAATTGGTCTGTGTTTCTGAGCTGTAAGAAAATATTTCAGGGGGTCGGGCGGTGGCGCATGGGTTAAGTGCATGTGGCACAAAGCGCAAGGACCGGTGTGAGGATCCCAGTTCTTGCCCCCGGCTCCCCACCTGCAGGGGAGTCGCTTCACAGGTGGTGAAGCAGGTCTGCAGGTGTCTATCTTTCTCTCCCCCTCTCTGTCTTCCCCTCCTCTCTCCATTTCTCTCTGTCCTACCCAACAACGAAGAACTTCAACAATGGCAATAATAACAACCACAACGAGGCTACAACAACAAGGGCAACAAAAGGGGGAAAAATGGCCTCCAGGAGTGGTGGATTCATGGTGCAGGCACCGAGACCAGCAATAACCCTGGAGAGAAAAAAAAAAGAAAAGAAAATATTTCAGTTTCCTTCTACATATGATCAACTGTCTTTCTTACTGGACTGGAGGTCCTGGAGGACAGGACACTTTTTCTGTCATGTTTTAGGCCTCAGCAAGAGATCACTGGTATTCATCTAGTCCATGTCAATAAAATACATGAAGTGGATCAAGGAGCTAGGTCAGTACCTGCACCAGAACTTTCCACGGGGCAGATATCACCTTTGAGAACAAGATCAACCAAACATTCACATGTAGTAATCATTTGATAGCTGGAGAAGCTCTGAAAGACTTTTTCCCTGTTACCAAACATCTTATTCATGACTTCCTTGGCTTCTTAAACTTTCCCCATTAGTCCACCCTGACTTCACACTGCCCTGTGCATTTCTAGAGTCTCCAACTTCATTGGTGCATCCTCTTCTTACAATAACTCATGAGAACATCTTTTGTGGAATCTATTCTGCAGTCAACTCTTGGGTTTTGTCTCAGAGCTAATATCTAATTGATAGTTTTAGCAACATTTTTTCTAAGGAAGGGTTCAGCTCTAAAGAAAAGTGTGTGGTAGTTTTTTTTTTCTTTTTCTCCTCTCCTGTACAAACAGGGTACATCAAAAGGCCATTTGTCACACAGGTGCTACAATACAAAAAAAATGACTCTGCTAGACTTGAGAGCCCAGTTGTGCACTCTTGAAAGCATACTTCCTCAGGTCTACACTGTAACATATTTAGGAAGATTTCTCATTTTTTAAATTATTATTATTTATTGGATAGGAAAGCCAAAAATTGACAAGGAGGGGGGTGATAGAGAGGGAGAGAGACAGAGAGACACCAGCAGACCTGATTTACCCCTTGGAAAGCTTTCCCCCTACAGGTGGGGACTGGGGGCTCAAACCTAGGTCCTTGCACATTGTAACATGAATGTTCAACCAGGTGCGCCACCACCTGCCCTTTTAGGGCAATTTCTTACTCAAGCCAATTCCCATTAAGAAGGAAGAGGAGAAGACTCAGTGCTTTCTCCTGCTTCACTGTCAGACTTGACTAGATTTCATGAAGTTCTTACCATTCTTTGAAAAGACTTTTTAGTTTTATCTACTTGTGGTTTATCTACTTCCATGGTTTCAGAGTTCTGTTGGTCTAAGTGGTGATTGAATATTTATTTTCCAATTGAATTTCTTCCCTGAAGACTTTTTTTTAATTTATTTAAAAAATATTTTCTTTCTTTATTGGGTAGAGAGAAACTGAGAGTTAAGGTGAGAAAAAGGGGGGGGGGGAGAGTGAGGTGCAGTGCTGCTTCTGAAGCTTTCCCTCTGCAGGTAGGAACTGGGGACTTGAACCTGTGTCCTTGCACATTATAACATGCACACTCAACCAGATGTGCCACTGCCTAGACCCTTCCCTGAAGACTTTCTCTGTATATCAAACTAGCTTGCTTCTTTTTAAAAAAAATTTAATATAAGCTCTTTTCCTGCCCCTCTTTTTTGAATATTTATTTATTTATTCCCTTTTATTGCCCTTGTTGTTTTATTGTTGTAGTTATTATTGATGTTGTTGCTGGATAGGACAGAGAGAAATGGAGAGATGAGGGGAAGACAGAGAGAGAGGAAGAGAAAGATAGACACCTGCAGACCTGCTTCACCGCTTGTGAAGCGACTGTCTTGCAGGTGGGGAGCCGAGGGCTCGAACCAGGATCCTTACACCAGTCCCTGCACTTTGCGCACTAGCTTGCTTCTTTTTCTGGTGTTCAGGGTATCAAAGATACTGGAGGAAATGTGAATGGGAAAAGGACTGAGTGTGGAGGTGGAAGGGAGGTAAGGTATGAAGAGGAACACATTAAAAAATTCCCGAGTTTGAGTATATTCAGATCCTGTTCCATCCTTCCCATTGTTTTTCCAGAAATCTCCCTGACTTTGCAGGATTCACTGTACAGAGATGCCACAAGCTGGCAGAGCTCTCAGCATTTGGACTGGCCTTGAGTGAAAGGGACAAAGAGTGCAGGTTTCAACAAAAAGCTTTCTGTAATTGAAGTTCTTCTTTCTTTCTTCTATCATGTTGGGATTGAAAGACCAAGGTAGACCTGGCTTTGAACTTTCACCTGGCACCTATTAATTATGTGGTCTTTTGATAGACTGTGCAACCTCTCATGTTTCATTTCCTCATCTGTAAAATGGAACAGCAACATTGTCTCTTCGCATTGTGAGGCGATTATGATAGAAGTGTTATGGATAGTGGCTCACTAGCTTTGAGAATTTGGAAAAGCCCTGCATCTCTGTTTATTGCAGTTTCCTTTCCCAAAAACTGGGCTACAAATAGTATCTACTTCATTAAATCATTTAACTAACTAATTAATTAAATTTCCACCAGGGTTACTACTGGGGCTCAATACTTGCATAATGAATCCACTGTATCAATGGCTATTCTCCCTTTTTTCCTCCTTTTCTTTTCTTTGATAAGACAGACAAAAATTGAGAGTGTAGGGGGACAAAGAGAGGGGAGAGGAAAAGTGATACCTGCTGCACTTCTTCACCACTTGTGAAGCTTCCTTCCTGCAGGTGGGGACCAGGAGCTTGAACCCAGGTCCTTGGATGTGGTAGTGCATGTGTTCAAGCAGGTGTGCCACCACTTGGCCCCCATATTATTATTACTACAGTATGAAGATCTGATTCCAAGACTGCTTACTTTCTTCTTTAAGGGAAAGCTTTCACTTTATGACTCAAGTCAGTTGCATTTAATTAGAGTAGGTTTTCATTGGGGGAGAGTACACATTCCAATAATGCAATCACACAATTCTGTAAATGAGGAAGGAGGGGGTCTGAATTACTTACGATAGAAACTCTGGAGACAGGTTAGCTGACAAATAGCCATGGATGTCCGGAGCCCCTCCCGAGCTGTCTGTCCCCAGTAAGATAGGAGTCACAGTTCCCAACGGAGGGACTGTTAATGGTCCTCACTGAAGAAAGCTCCGGAATCCTGGGTGTGGAGACTGAAGACAAATCTGGCCTGACTTGATGCCCGAATCTACACCACATTTGGGGGGTTCATTATCAGGGTGACCTATTTCTTCTGGTTAAGCAGGACTTTTACACAGCTAAGTCTCTATCTGCTGTTGCCTTTGACATGTCTGTTTATGTAGGTGACAACACAGATTCCTCTCTACTGTCTACTGTCCTTGCCACAGTGGTGTGCCTGGCTGCCTTTCATCTCAATGTGTCCCACCATTTTATCAGCTGACACTGCTGCAATGTCTATGTTTCTTCAGGATCATTCCAATATGTATGAAATAATTTCTAAGAGGCAGGACAGTGGTTAAATATAGCCTTTTAAGCTTAGGTTACCTGGATGTGAATCCCATCTCTGTCATTTCCTAGCTGTGTGACCTCGGACAATTCACTCAACCTCTCCGTGCTTTAGCAGCAGCTCTTTCACATAGAAATCTTGGCAGCACTGATTTGCAGGACGTATATAAGAATTGAGTGAACTAGGATAGACAAAGCACTTAGAAGATACTTGGCATCCTGAAAACTCTAAGTTTTAGAGATGACTTTGGAGATGATATATGACAAGTTGCTAGAATGGTGTTTGATACATTCCAAGCAAGTCGATAACTGTTCACTTAGGTACCTGGAATGCCGAGTTGGTCTTCAATCAGTGCTAATTCTCTTTCTCTGCTGTCCTATGGAGTGAGAGAGAATCCTCTTTTCTTCCTCATTTATCTGTTTTTTTTTTTTGACATAGATTTTATTTATTTTTTAATGAAAGAGAGATACAGAGTGAAAGTGACCAGAGCACTGCTCAGCTGCGGCTTATGATGGTGTGAGGATTGAACTTGGGATTTTGGAACCTCAGGCATGAGAGTCTCTTTGCATGACCATTATGCTATCTGCCCCTGCCCCATTTATCTGTTTTTGTTTTTGTTAAAGTATTTATCTATTTTGGGAGTTGAGTGAAGGAGGGAAGGAGAGAGAGAGAGAGAGAGAGAGAGAGAGAGAGAGGGAGAGAGAGAAGAGCACCATTATGCCCAGTGCTGTGCTGTGCACCAAACCCAGGAGGACTTCATGTATTCAGGGTATGTGATTTACCTGAGGAAACACCTTCCCCAGCCAAGCCCCATTCCTCATTTAAACCAATACCTACACAAGGCCTGACCTATCAAGAAGGAAGAAGCCCTGAAGCTAAGGACTGGGTGATGGGGTGGAGGGTGGGTTCCTAATGTGGGCTGAGTGGCTATGCTCCTTGGAGAAGTACCACCCTCAGCATTCTTATTTTTGGTCACTAAGCTGCAAGGAAGCAAAGGAAACAGAGGGCTAAATCAAAGCAGCATTTATAAATACTTTAATAATAATGGTGAATAAATGATTCATCAAAGTTGCTTGGCAAAGGAAATTATTCCAAGAGGCACAGAGACCTGTTGGGATGATTGTAAACTAGCTAACAGATGATGCTGCAACTTGCGAGGAAGCACTTCAGAGCAGCAGCCCAAGCAATTATTTATGCCTTTGTTCATCCTAGCATAATTTAAGAAAATGGGGAAATTTACTTATCAGCCCTTAATAAAGTATTCATGCCACTTTAATGGGAGACGTTAGCAAGATTATTTAGTGACTTATGAATTCAGTTAGGTTTTATGTTACTCTTGGCATTCTTTCTTATTTAAACTGAGTGACAAAGTTAGCTATGGCAGCACAACCTTTGATCAAACTGTTGCTTCCTATGGGAAAAATTTAGGATTTCCAAGCATTTCAGGGGAGCAGCTTGGGGGGGAGGTGTTGGAGGAGAGCCTGAGGGCTGCCCCTGAGCATAGAACAGGTCACATGGTGGATGTGGGTGGATGTCGTGGGTGGGTGTCCTTGGAACATTGCCATGCGTTTGGGTGGCCAGACTTGGGAGGATCTTCTATCTTCTGGTTCAAGTCCAAAGGGGAAAAGGAAGACCAGAGAGAACAAAAGGGTTCTTGAATCCCCCAGAGATAACATGGCAGCATCTGAAAAACTTTCATAAGGCACACTGGAGTCCTGTGTGACGTTTCTGCTTCCACAAGGCACTCGACCAGCAGGGATCCATCTCACAGGGTAGAAAAGAGACACCAAGTTCTTACAGTGTGTGTGTCCCCGAGCCAAATATGTGTGCCTACTAGGCATTAGGTTCAGATAATGTGAAACAGAAAATCCGAAGAAAGATGACTGGAGGGGGCCAGGCAGCACCTACATTGTCACAGGCAACTACTTGAGTTTTAAGCCCCCCGCCTCCACCTTCAGGGAGAAAGCTTCACATGAGGTGGTGTTGAAGGTGTTTCTTTCTTCCTCTCCCTTTCCTCTATCAATTTTCCTTTGTGTGCCTCTATAAAAATAAATAAAATATTAAAAAATGAAGGTGACGAATTATGGTTATAAAGAGGAAGTCTAGGAACGAGTGGGTGTTTGTGCAAGTTAGAGCTGAGGTATTATATTCCCTTGACTTTTCCCTTATGATTTCAAGATGGCTGCAGCTCCAGCCTTCACCCGTGTCTTCAGCTGAAGGAAGGGCAAAATAAAAGAAAGGGCAAGGCCTATACTAGACAAATATTTTCAGAACTTTCCATGGGGGTCCATTTATATCTCATGGGTAGAACTGTAGTCTCTCGCAATCTATGGTTACAAAGAGACAGGGAAATGTAATTTATTTAACTGGGTTGGTGAATTCCAAAAAAAAAAAAATTGGTAAGCAATTAGGAAGGAGAGACTAGATATTTCAGGAAGTTGCTGAGAGTTTTTGCCATGCCCAAATTATTCTTTATCTGTATCTTACAACAACTTGCTGAATAGTTAATATAATTATTTCCATTTCCCAAATGAGGAAAGTGAGATTTAGCAAGATTAAGTGATGAGCTGAAGGAACAGAACTGGAACTTACTCCCAGGGTTGTGGACATTGAAGGCCTTGCTCTGAGCCACCCTGCTATCCCATGTCACTGGGAAGCCACACTTTTCTGCTCCAAATCTGATTATGACTTTCTCAGTCTCTACATGGAGATACTCCAAAGTAGGAGGAGCTAAGACAAAGAGACCCCTGACTAGTATTTAGCATATAACTTGCCCCTAGTGGGGCCTTATAGAACATTCTCTGTGGGAGGAAATAAGGGGAGGGTCAGATATCCACACAGAAGGGAAGTGAAAAAATTTGGTATCTAGGACCTTTGATCTCCTGTTCTTGTCCTGGTTTATTTTAGCTTCCCTGCACAGTCCCTGCCTTTTAAATGCCCACTGTGTTGTTTTTCATCTCTGCTTTATGAAACTCTGATTCCATAAAACGCTTTCCACCAGTTAGCTTCCCTCTAGTCTGACTTTATCATGGAGAAATGAATGAGGTCTTTCAATGCATCCCCTCCCTTTTACAGAGAAAGAAAATAAGGCTGACAGAGGAGGCATCTCTCAATTGGGCACAAAAGTCAGAGACAGAATGGGAAGGGAGCCCAGGGTTGCTGACTCCTGGTGGGATATGTGTGTCTGTGCACACATATGAACCAGTTGTTTGTGTATGCGTGTAAACAAACATGTATCTATTTGAATATTAAATCCTATTTCACAGTGTAATCAAATGTTTTCTCTCTTGCTAAGTAATAGAAACTTTGGGAGATACATGTGGGCAAATAGGTGACAGAGAAAGTCCTGAAATCTTAGCATTTGAGTGGTGGATAAGACTTCATTTAATGAGAGCTTGGGACTGTATTTAATGCTATGACAATGAAGATCTGTCCATCCTTTGAAAATGAGGCAGACAAATGGAAAAGCCAGCAAACAGCCTAAGAGAAGATGAAGGGGAGACCTGAGGCCAAGGGAAGTCAGGGTTGGGGGAACCTGTCAGTTGCAGTGCAAGAAATTCAGGTACACAGCTGCCTGCTCTAGGGACACATGCTCAGGGCCTCTTAGCTTTGCCTTGGCTGCAGTGGGTCAGGGTGAGCTCCATCTGCATATGCGGAGGCCCACATGGCCACCCTCCCTGGGGCCTGGCCTTGCTGCTGATGGGATGCAGGCTGCCTTGGCAAAGGGTGGGCCAAGGATTTGACCCCGAGGTTTTTACTTAGTATTTTATAAATCAGACAGCAAGACAGCTACTTTCAAGCTGAGATGTCATATTCAAGGCCCCACTCAAGATCAATTGCTGACGGACTTTGATTCCTTGCCACACAGCTTGTGTCACTCCTGTCCCAAATGGGACATGAGCTAAGTTTTATTTTTTCATGTATTTCTAGGGCGTTGCACATGCGTGATTTCGCTGCTCCAGGCTGACATTTTTGGGTAGAAAGAGAGACAGACAGATCATAGTGCTGGTACTTACTCCAGAGCTGTGGCATACTGGGGATTCCAGCCTGAGCCCCACCCACAGGACAGCTTGAACCCTACTCAGAACTTGGTTTTGATACTTTTCACTTTTTTTTTGGCAACACTCCTGCTCTCTAGGCAAACTTTTCCTTTTTAAGCAGGTTCACATAGGTGTAGGTGTGACTTAGAAAAGAAGAAAAGGCAGAGCCATAAGGAAAAAAAGAGGAGTGTGTGTGTGTGTGTGTGTGTGTGTGTGTGTGTTTAGTTATAGAAATGATAGTCAATATCTGTGATCTTGGGAGAACTACTGCAGTTTCCAATGGAGGGAATGGGGACACTGAGCTCTGGTGGTGGGAAAGGTGTGGGATTATATCCCTGTCATCTCATAATTCTGTAGATCAATATTAAATCACTAAAGAGAAAGAGAATTATCACAATAGACTGTTTTGCCCTAAGATCTGCTAACAAAACCGATCTCTTGCCTGTCAGAGACTATCCTGCAATTTAGGTATGTTGCCATAGGGGGCAATAGTTTTATTGATCAGGACTTGTGAATGATGTTAGAGACAAAAGCCAATAGTCACAGAATGCTTTGTTTTGGCACTCTATATATAAAAATTGGAATTTCTCATCAAGACTTTAATATTAGTAGACTGCACATAAAAATTCAAATTTGAAGTTCCTATGACACAGCAGAACGTTGGCAACATCCCTTCTGGCCTACAGATAAGGGCCACTGAGTAGTGGTTTCCCTTTTTGGGAAGGGCATGCAGACTCCTGTTGCCACTGTCCTAATCTGGATGGAACCAATCCTTCATATCCCAGTCTTCCCTAAGTGTAAGCTTTATGCATACTTGAGCTGGATACAGATAGTAATTAAAATTTTAAAATGTCTATCTTGAAAAATTAAAACAACTGGGTTAGGAGATAGCTCAGCAGATAAATTTCATGCCTTACCATTTGTGAGTCTCAGGGCTTCATCCCCAGCACCACAAGGGAACACTGAGGATAGCACCAAAAGAATTCCATGGATCTTGGAGTGGGTCTTTGCTGCCTCTTTATCTTTCTCAAAGGTACAGAATCAAAGTTGGGCCAGGAAGGTGTCTTAGTGGTATCATGCATGTGTAAAGCCCCGGGTTCAGTGTCTGGCTTTGTATATGAAAAAATGAAAACAAGTGAACCTATATGCCTATTAAAAAGCTCACTATTTACGTATGAGGCCTTATGACTCATTTTCAGATCTTAGGTACAATCCAAGATACCTTTCTTGCTAAACTTGCTCTAACTTAAAGCCAAATTCAGTTTCGAGAATGAATTGTACTTTCCTTACCTCTGAGATGACCAACTGTGCTGGACTGCCTGAAACTGAGGGATTTCCTGGAATGAGGAATTTCAGCATCCAGAGGGATTTCCTGAGTAATCTTGTTTTGTTTTCCCTGCTTACCTCTGGGCCACATTCTCTCTCTCTCTAAACTCCTCTTCTTTGACCGGGCTACAACTCTCTCACTCTTTACGTCACAGATTGGACAAACGTCCTAAATATGAGTGTTCCTCAGCTTGTCCTGGGGCTACTATGTTTCTCTTTTCAAGCATGGAAGAGGGAGGAGGAGAAGGAGGAGGAGGAAGAAGAGAAGGAGAAAAAGGTACTTGTGTTGAATTGGAAGTGTCTCATACCCAAGTGGGCTTTCTAGTGAAGGGATGACAGTTCTGTATGTTAAGATGTCACCTTCCCATAATTCCTGATGGTCCATGATTAAGAGACTTTAATCATTCATTCTCCATTCCTATGAGCATAAGAATTGCTCTAAATTGGATCAGACCTTGATTAAAGTGAGTGAAGAGGAAGTAAGACAAAACTTCCATATTGAGTGATTTATTTGAGATTCTTAATCATGGAGGACATTGTTAAAGGCTTTAAAATTAAAAGAGAATCCTGATTTTCAAGACAGAATGGTTGAGTCATCTCTCTCTCTTTTGTTCCTCATTTTTGTTGCCCTTGTTGTTATTATTGTTGTTATTGCTATTATTGCTGTTGTTGTTGGATAAGACAGAGAGAAATCGAGAGAAGAGGGAAAGACAGAGGGGGGAGAGAAAGATAGACACCTGCAGATCTGCTTTCTGGAACCATCCGTTCCACCCCGGTTCCATGGCTGCCAGTTCTTAGCAACATCGCCCTGCCAGATATTCGTCGGGATGCGACATCATCTAAGTTCATTTCCCACGTCTACGCTCGACCGGACCTGCCAATATACGCGGATATCTTCGCCCACCCTGTCCAACGCTTGACATCTCGTCACCCAATCTGGTCCCCTACACCTACACTGAACTTCTCTGTTCCAGACTCTTGGAAACAGAGTTGGCAGTCAGCTGAGGTAAAGAACAAACACCTCATCACAGACCCCTGCAAGCGTCAACCCGGCTTTGACCTAGCACGTTATGATTGGGCCCTCCTCAATCGCTATCGAACAGGCCATGGCCGGTGCACCGCTATGTTCCATCGCTGGGGAGCCAGAGATGACCCGAACTGCCCCTGCGGCTACAGACAGACTATGACCCACATAGTCAATGACTGCCACCTCTCCAGATTCAAAGGAGGTCTCGAAACTTTACATCAGGCTCAACCTGATGCTGTTGACTGGCTACGGAAGAAGGGCAAACGCTAGAAGAAGAAGAACTGCTTGTGAAGCAATACCCCTGTGGGTGGGGAGTCAGGGGCTGGGACTCTGATCCTTTCTCTGGTCCTTGCGCTTTGCACTTTGCACCATGTGTGCTTAACCTGCTGTGCTACCACCTAGTCCCTGAGCTATCTCTCTTGCCCCCATTCCAGCCTAAGACTTGAAGGTTTCTTAGAGGAGAAGGAGAGTGAGTGAGAGTGGTCAGTGGGAAGGCAGGGGACTTGGCCCAGGGAGATCTCTGACCACTGCTCACACTTGCAGGGCCACAGTGAATGACTGGTATGGATTTAGTTTCTCTCATTTCCGTTCACACATCACACTTCCTGATCCTAGTGTCTTGAATGGTCTATGAGTTGCTGAGGTATAGATCCCCTTAACTCTCCAGGGTTGGCAGACAGGCTTCCAGCTGGGCACCTCTGGTCTCTTAGTGTGCTTCATAGTTCTGTTTGCCTCGATTTGAAAAAGAGGAGATTCTATGCCATAATATGTTCATGTGACCCTCAGTACCACTATCTTCCACTTCCACATACCTTAGCCATATTCTGAGAATGATCTCCAAAATTCCATGCAAACAACAATGCTAGTTGCAAGAATATATATATTGCATTTCTGTGTAATATATATATACCATTGGAAACAGGTTGAAATACTTTCAGTCAGTTTGCAGCAAGCCCTTTTTTTGGTGATAGCAGGTGCTTCTCTGGCATTGGTATGATAGTTCTAGCTCTTTCCAGTTTTCCATAAGGAAGTAGAAGGCTTCAATCATTCACTACCAGCTCTCACACCACTGGTAAACTTGTCTCAGAAATAATGTCACCTTATTGTCTGAAGGGTCCTGAAGCCCTGACCTCGAGCTCAGGGACAAGACCACATATTCCATGGCTGCCTTTCAGTCAACCCTTCCTCCATGGAACACAGGCAGATTAAGAGGTGACAGTCAGGGGGCTGGGCAGTAGTGCAGAGGGTTAAGCGCACATGGCACAAAGTCCAAGGACTGGGTGTAAAGATACCGGTTCGAGCCCCTGGCTCCCCAACTGCAGGGGGAGTCACTGCACAAGCAGCGAAGCAGGTCTGCAGATGTTTATCTTTCTCTCCCCCTCTCTGTCTTCTGTCCTCTCTCAATTTCTCTTCATCCTATATAACAACAACAATAATAAACAAAAAGGGCAACAAAAGGGGGAAAAAATAGCCTCCAGGAGCAGTGGATTCGTAATGCAGGCACTGAGCCCCAGCAATAATCCTGGAGGCAAAAAAAGAGGTGACAGTCAGAAACAGAGGGAAGGGGGCCAGGCGGTGGCACACCTGGTTAAGCACACACATTACAGTGTGCAAGGACCCGGGTTCAAACCCCTTGTCCCCACCTATAGGGGGAAACTTCACGAGTGGTGAAGCAGGGCTGCAGGTGTCTCTCTATCTTTCTCCCTCTCTCCCTCTCTATGTCTCCCTCTCCTCTCAATTTCTCTGTCTCTATCAAATAAATAAATAAAATTTAAAAAAGAAAAGAAACAGAAAAGAGAACTTCCTGAGGACTCTTGGAGTGTGTCACCACGTCACACCACTAGGTACTACTTTTCTGACATCCTATTGTGTTTTTGACACTAGATCTGAATTCCCCTTTCCTAGTAGTTCACTCTGTCTCCTCCCTTCCACCCCCAAATGCCTCCTTTCAGAATTGGGCCAAGAGGACTCCCTGCCCCTTATCACCCCCCCCATGTCTGCCCACAAAGGAATAATTCTAAGTCTCTCTAGGGGGAGAAGGCAGCTACAGAATCTTTTATTGAACTGAGCACCTTACACATGAAGACATAGTGGTGGTGGCAAGATAAAATGACACGTAGCTAATGATGTATTTTATAGACTGCCATCTGTCTCCAGAAAGGTCAGAGAAAAATGGCAACTTGGTGGCAGGCGATTGGTTGACTTGGTGGTTGGGGTGGTGGGGGTGGAGGGGACAAATGGCTCTCATCGGAACATGACGAGGAGCCTCGGTGACATCATATAAATGCCCTAATTGGGAAGTGGTCAATCGAGCAGGGGCTGACTTCTGAATTTGATGTGTCAATAAACAAGCTCAAGGTGAGATGCTGGATCAATAAGGCAGGACAAGAACCATCCGGCAAATTTACTGCAAAGTAATTGGGTGCAAAATGACTCAACTCAACCTTCACACTGCTGAAAAGCAAACAAACGATGGACCCACCAGCAAGCGTCTGTATGTGTCAGCATGTCAGTGGCTGCTTAGAATGGTGGTTGCCTGTTAATGGACTGGGGATGGGGAGTCCCATTTCCACAAAAGGGAGAGGAGGCTTCATCTTCATGGGGACATGACTCCGGCATGGACATTGTCACAGCTGGGGAGTGTCGCCTAGATTTTCCTGTCAGAGTGACACAGCTTTCTGTCTATTCATAATTATTGTGCCTATATTTTATTGTTATCTCTCCATTTTTTTACTCTGATTAGGCTACAACATATAACAGACACAGAGGAAACAGTCCTCTCTCTGTCTCTACATACAGCTAAATATTCACATCTATCTGTATACCTACATCTCCTGTCAGTGATAGTTTGTTCTCTCCATCTGTGAAAGAAGGAAGAAAAGGAATACAGATTTTCAGTTGAGGGACAAGATATAGCTTATATGGCGGACTGCACAATTTGCCATGTATGAAGATCTGGGTTTGAGTCCTTTGAGGTATAGGGAGCACCATGCATAGTACCAAGAGGAAGTTCAATTAATGGTGGAAGGGTGCTATATTGTCTCTCCTCTTTCTGTTTTTCTCTCTGTTTCTAAGAGACAAAGACGGAAAGGAAACAAACAAACAAAAAGCCCACCAGAAGTAGCAGAATTATGCAGCCATGAGGAAAAAAAGATCCTTAGTGGTTTTAACATCAAGGTGACGTGGTGGTGAGGTAGTAGAGAGAGTATCCTCTCCCAGAAGCCTCTGGCTATGCAGTCTAGGCATGAGAGTCCCTGAGAAGAACTGGTGAGAGCTGATGGTTAAATACTCAGGAATGTAAGCTGGTTGTCTAACCCTTGGTAGCTTAAATCAACCATGGTCAGAAGACTCTCACCACAGAAATTAGTGAACATTCCTTCCATATCAACCCCTAAAGTCATTTCCTAGCATACTTTTGAGGAGGAGGTTACATCCTGGATATTGGGGATACAGCCAAAAAGGGTTGTACTACACCCAAAGACTGGATTGGTTGTGACGTTACTATACTTGGGTCTGGGAAGTGTTGGTTGAACTGGAGAGGCAGCTGAAGAGAGCACGTAAGCTGGTGGTTACAACGCATCCTACAGCTTAAAACATAGTAAAACACTTCCATATTGGCTGTTATCTTGGTCTTTTTGGGTCCCTACAGGGTAGGTGACTTACAAAGAACAGAAATGTATTGCTCTCAGCTTCAGAGGTTGGAAATTTGAGATTATGATGCCAGCAAGGTTGTGTTCTGGTAAAAATCCTTTTTCGGGCTGCAGACTGCTAAATCCTACTATGTCTTCACCTGGTGGCTGCAGCGAAACAGGAAAAGCTCAGTTAATACTTAAAAAGACTGTCCCTCTGCTTATTCAAATTGTTTGGTACAGGGCATGGCATTTATTTGCTAAGAGCTCAATAGTTTTTAATGATTGCTTTATTTTATGCTGTTAATTTATTGTGTAGAAGAATAAGAGAGAAGCTAAGGGACAGTTACAATCATGCTGTCTGGACAAGTTAAGGAGCCAAGGAGTAGGTGAGAGGTTTCTGTTTTTTTCCCTTAGAGTTGTGGAAACTTCTGAAAAAAGGATCATCTAAACAGAAATTGAAGTTTTTCTGATCTCACTTCCTACCCACCCCATTCTTTACTTGCCCATCACTGGACTCTATAATCCAGATTCCCTCATCTACTTTCAAAGATCTCTGCCTTCACTGTGCCAGGGACAACTATCTTCCCTACCCCCTTCCTCTATCTAGCTCAGTCTCCATCTTACCTGCAACCTCCTGTGAGACCATGAACTAGGACCACTCAATAATGTGAGCCTGTGGAAATAACACAGTGGTTTATGCAGCAGACTTTCATGCCTGAGACAACATAGGTCCCAGGTTCAACCCCCAGTACCACCATAAACCAGAGCTGAGCAGTGCTTTGGTTAAAACAATAAGTGTAACTTGGACTGGGTGTGGTGTATTGCACCAAAGCAAAGGACTCTGGGGAAGAAGGGGAAAGGAGGGTCTTGTTGTATGCTGGTGGAAAAGGACCTAAGTTGGGGTGTAAGTATTTTGCAGACACTTATAGGGAGATGAAAAATTATACCCATGTGTCAATAACTGTACTATAAAACATTAAGCTCCCAATAAAATGAAGAAAAACAACTATAATAAAAATAAGTAAATAATTTTGTAAAGAAAAAAAGCAATTGTAGGTTGCCGACTTACAGAAACCACGAAGTCATAGGCAGTGTTTTAAACCACTAAACTATGGTCAGTTTGCTGTGTGTCAGGAAATAATACGTATTTTCCAATGTTATTTGACTAGGATGCTCATTACACTCTAGCTCAACATTTTTGGTTGAAAAACAAAAACAAAATAACAAAACAGAGTGAGGATTTTGCAATGAAAATTTCTAAAAAGAGAAGTCTGGTTCTTTGCCAAATTCTCTCAGTGACTCATGTGGGTGGGTGGGTGGGGGGATTGGCTGAGACTCTTCCATTCTCTGCTATTCAGTCTCTTTATTTTTGGAGCAGGGATTGGAGGCTGTGTGTAAAGAAACTAGGTTTTTCCATTTTGCTTCAAACAGAACTATTTCCTGTTTGGGCTTGTCCAGTGGGGGACTCCTGCATCCTCCCCTTCAGGCTGTGTGAGGCCTGAGGAAACTACTCTGATCAGCCTTCTTGGTCATAAGTACAGAAGACCACTCAGAAGAGGGACTTGCCCCTTTAGATGACCTCTGACCTCACCTGCAGACCTGGATTGATGCACTGTTCCTTCCCAGCCCCTGCTTGCCAGGTGGGGATACCCCATGTGCTCCCTGGTTGGCTCCTGATCCCAAACCTCAGGGACTCTGGGATCATCAGTCACACTAGTTATTTTCTCCTCTGGTTTAAGAGGATTATCCAGTCATCCAGTGGGGGATGTTTCACTAGTCAGTATTAAGTGGTGACGCTTCCTCTCACCAGCCCACACAGCCTGAGGACAGGGCCAGCCAGGAATTCTCCCCTCACCCAATTGCACCACAGTTGTACTCTTCCGACACCACTCTAAATTTTGCTATCTTA
Source organism: Erinaceus europaeus (assembly GCF_950295315.1). NCBI lineage: Eukaryota > Metazoa > Chordata > Mammalia > Eulipotyphla > Erinaceidae > Erinaceus > Erinaceus europaeus. The sequence goes on from NC_080176.1 coordinate 62,217,789, forward strand.
GCAAGCTGGGAGGGGACCAACAGGGGAAAGGTGGTTAGGGGCTGCAAGTTCCTGTGTGCACAATCGCCCCTCTATTATTATGTGAAGAGATTTTTTTTTGCAGGGTTGGGTGGTGGTGCAATTGGTAAAGTGCACAAGTTATCATATGTGAGGGCCCAGGTTTGAGCCCTCAATCCCCAGCTTCAGGGGAGAAACTTCATGATCCGTGGGATGGTGCTATAGCTATCTCTCTCTCTCTCTTTCTCCCTCTTTCTTCCCATCCTATTTTGCTCTGTCCTTATGATAATAAAAATAAATAATAAAAAAGATTCTTTGCAGGATAACAAGAATGTTTTGAGATGTCACAGAACAGAAATGCAATGATAGCTCTTAACACAACGGTAATTTCCCACCTCCCAAATGGCAACTGGAAGTGGCCAGAGGTTCCAAACAGGAACACTTCCCACCCAAGGTAAAGGAAAACAGAGCTCATCAGAAGGCATCATGACCTTGGCCAGCTGCAAGGGAGGCTGAAAATGCACAAACACAGGATGTAGGAATGAGAGAAAGAAGATACTGATGAGGGCAGTGGGGAGCATAATAGTTGCAAATCCAGAAACTGACTGGCTTAAGGATGCTAGCATGGGCGGAACGTGGCTGGCCACCAAGAATTTTGAGGACAGGGGCATCTCCAAAGCTCCAGAGCTCTCAGTTTTCCTCCTCCAACTAACTGCAAGGCAGCTGCCCCTAGCTTTTAAAATCATTCCTCAGGGTTTGACCTTCACAGAGGCTTTTGATCTCAGTTCTTAATTGCAAATTTCAGAGAAACTCTCCAACCTGCTAGGATCACAAGGTGTGGAGGGAACAACAATGATGACAACAAAACAAAATAAACAAAGCAAAACAAACAAATCTGCCATGTCCCAAATTAAGTCTGGCAAATGTTCAATTTCAAAGAGGATCCCGGGCAGAATGCCAAGTTCCAGTGAGCAAAGGTTTCTCCAAAGGGAAGAGTTGGCATGCCAAGAGTAAAGACTTAAATCTACAGGCTTCCAGTTGTGCTCCTGAGTGTCCCTTCCTGGTAATTTTCCTTCCATATGAGCTTTCCTTCCTTTGTTCTACACAAGGCAGGTCCTGAATTGCTTAACTAACTCTCCTTTCTTCTCCCCAGTGTCCTCTGCATTAGAATGATCTTTCCATTCCTGTGGGGGTAGGGTGGGGATAAGAAACATCACCACCAAGAGGGAATACTCCTGAAGATGCTGGCTGGCGGTGTGTGGGAAGGGTGGCAGTGTGAGGAGGGGGTACCCAGGGAAGGAGGTTGGGGTTTTGTCACTTTCTCTTCCTTTCCCAACATTCCCCCCAATTAAGACAGTGCTTTTCCTGTTGGACCTCTTGCTTCAAACCAGTCTTAGGTTTCTGATTTATGTCTTTGTTCTTCACCTTATTATTATTGAATATTATTCAATATTTAGCTAAAAAAATTAATTAGAACTGGTGGGGGTGAGTGGGTGGTGGTATACCTGGTTGGATGCACACATAATGTGCAAGGACCTGGATTCAAGCCCCTGATCCCCACCTTCCAGTGGCAAATCAGTGTTGCAGGTCTCTATCTCTCTCCCTCTCTCTCTCCCTTCCCTCTTATCTTCTCTCTGTATCTATCTTAAATAAGTAATATAAATAAAAAGAACTGTGTGTCTATGTTTCAGCTGTAGCAGGAGTCCACAGAAAAGTTGTAATTCTAACTTTTATTTGTTTAAATTAAATTTTAATTTTCTTACCTTTGATAGAATAGAGTAATTGTGATAGAAGAGAGAGAGAGAGAGAGAGAGAGAGAGAAGCAATGCTCTACAACTCATGAAGCTTCCCCTCTGCAGATTGGGACAGGGGCTTGAACTTGAATACTTTCACATAGGAACATATTCATTTAACCAAGTGTGTCACCGACACAGAAAAAGGATAGTGACAGTAGGCTGGGAGAGGGGCCGCAGGCAGAAGACCAAGAATCATTAGGTGCCCCTGTCATCAGCAGACACTATGCTTGAGATGTTCCAGTGAGTCAAGCAGATCATACGCATGAAGCTGCAGAAGATGCCACACACCCAGGTGTGCAGAGGACAAGATTCCCATGCAGCCACTAGAGGAACCATAACAGGAGCTGACTGAGTGGCTGTGGGCTGTGAAGCCTCCACTCAGACCACAGAGAAAATGAGCTCTTTACAAGGGTCTTAGTTTCTGTCCAATGAAGGCACCTCACTCAAGGCCCCTCTCCTGTTTCTTTGTGGGAGCCTCCCCTCTCCTTCCCACTTATCCCTTTCTTCCAGGGAGGGCTACTCCACCAAGGCAGGGGTGAATGCCAGGGTGTCTACGGGTGGACAGGAATTGGTAAGTGTCAGCACTGCTAGCAGTACCTTAGGGCTCTGGGGAGGCAGGCACTGTATAGAGCATAACTGGAGTGTGATTGCTATGGGAGATTTTCCTGGGTCTGTTACCTGCAACTACATTTCTTCAGAAACCGACAAACTCCCCAGCAATTTCATTTCTGCTCAGTTTGTGCTTTCACACAAGGCTGACTTTCCATCCACCTTCAAGTGTCCTTCCCCTTTCCCATTTCACGCTCGGGTCCCTAAATAATGTTTGCATCTTCTATTAATAGGACTGTCTTGATTGTGGTGGGTACCGATTACCTACTTTCCCCAGGTTTATTTATTTATTTTTATTACAGAAATGGTGCTGCCTGACTTCCTTAGCACTGTTTCTGTCTCCTCTTCAGTCATCTGCCACCTTTGTGGTTATGGAGCTCCTGATGTTTAGAAACTGCAAAGGACAAAGTGTAAGTTGTTGACAAAGGGCTTGGGGAGCTGGAATCTACTTTGGAAGCCAAGACAGATGCACAGGTCACAAGGGTCCAGCTAGGGACAGCAATGCCTTCTGAGTGCTTGGGGTGTGTTGTTCACGTGGGTGTGTGAACCACCCAGACCAGGGCCATATTTCAGAGTTGGGCAGACCCCAGGAAGCCAGAGAAGGAACTGGGAGCCCTACAAGTTGTACTCATTTTTTGTGAGGGATATATATATATATATATTATTCATGGTGGTCATTTTTTCTTTTTAAAAATTATTCTTTTGATAGAGACAGAGAGAAATTGAGCGGGATGGGGAGACAGGGTGAGAGAAAGAGAGACACCTGCAGGACTACTTCACCACTCATGAAGTTAATTCACTGCAGCTGGGGATGGAGAGGGATATTGACCCCAGGTCCTTGTGTATGGTAATGAGTGTGCGCTACTGAATGTGCCATTGTCCAGACCCCACCATGGGCATTTTAAAGACAAAGTAAATCTTCTGCATAAAAATGGTCTCAGGGGGACCAAGTGGTGTCGCTCTGGTAAAGCTCACAGTCATCATGCTTCAAGACCCAGGTTTAAGCTGCTGGTCACCACATGCAGGGGTGCAGCTTCATGAGCAGTGGAGCAGTGCTACAGGTGTCCCTCTTTCTGTCTCTGTCTTTCATCCTTTATGGGAAGAAAGAAAAAAAATGCAGCTGGAGATACTGGAGCAGTGCAGGTACTGAGCTCTAGTGATATTCCTGGTGGTAAGAAGAGAAGAAACTAAACCAAAAGAAAAAGGGAATCTCAAGTACCCTTGTCAGAACTTCAGAGACACCTTCTTTGGGGAATGATCACATCACAGTTGTTGTTCATCCCAGTGAATCCTCTGTACTCAATGTGCAGTTTCCATAAGACTGTCTATGCAGCTCAGGGACAGAGGAGGGGAAGGAACCAGGGCTGACAAGTTAGGAACCCATGGATCCCCCTTTTCCCACAAATAGTTAATATTCCAGCTGTTACATGCTAAGTCTCATGGTATACATAGGTGATTAGAGTGGAGAAAGATTCCCAGACAAAGCTGTTGTATCTTTTTTTTATTGATTTAATGATTGACAAGAGCATAGGATAAGAGGGGTACAATTCCATACAATTCCTACCACCAGAGTTCCGCATCCCATCCCCTCCATTGGGAGATTTCTTATTCTTTATCCCACTGTGAGCATGGACCCAGGATCATTATGGGGTGCTTCTATAATTACTTCTGCACTGGACATGGGCATTGGCAGGTTGATCCATACTCCCAGCCCGTCTCTGTCTTTTCCTAGCAGGGCAGGACTCTGGAAACATGGGGTTCCAGGATACATTGGTGAGGTCATCTGCCCAATGAAGTCAGGTTGGTGGCATGGTAGCATCTGCAAATTGGTGGCTGAAAAAGCATTAAAATATAAAGTAGAACAAACTGTTTAATAATCAGGAACCTAAAGGTAAGGAGATTTGGGGTCTCTATTTTGAAAAAAGCTAGTAGGTCTATTTTAGGTATAGTCTAACGGGCCCACGACTTTACTTACTAGTTTTTGCCTGAGTCTGACAGCTAACATGCAGGTGGGCTAAAGGTATTGTCTGTGGAGATGGTGTCAGAGTTGGAAATAGGACTAGAAAACTGGATCTGGGTAGACCGTTGCTCCCAAAAAGTAATAAATACTGATAACTGTGCGTCCATCTCATCAGTTTGATCTGGGGCCCATATTCAGCACAGGAGACTGTTTAACGTCTACATACCTGTAGGTAGGTCTGAGCTCCCATTCTGTGATTATAGCTAGGAACATTCTAGGCTGCATTCATTGCAGGACACATCTTCCTTGAGTGGCAGAGTTGTTGACCCAGCCTCCCTTCAGAGAATGGGGCAGTCACTACCACTGTTGACCTACATTGAGGGAAAGGTTCTGTAGAGGCCCACAAGAGTGTCCACTATGTTGTTCCTGATAGAGATGACCAGTAACAGTGGAGACAGGGCTCTGTTAGAGGTCTAGGCCCATTATGTCTGTGTGGGAATTCCAGGATTCCCTGGCTAGGGCCCCAGATGGTGGGGTAAGGCCACTGTATTGATTAAGAATTGGGTTCAGCTACACACAGCAGAAAACCCTAGAGATAGGCATAAGCAGGGAAAGAGGGTTTACTTCTTTTATTTGAAAGGAATCCAGAGGTGGCAATGTCTGATTGATATAATGATGCTCCCTCATCAAATACCCAGTAGCCTTCCTGACTTCTGGGTCATTGTCTTTAGTCCATTACTTTTGTCCTTCAGAAAACTTTATTCCAAAATGGCCCAGCCATCAGATATACATTTCAGGCAACTGGAGGAAAAAGAAACATGACTAGCAACACCTCTGGGGCTGGGTGGTAGTGCAGCAGATTAAGCTCACAAGGACTCCCCACCTGCAGAGGGAGTTGCTTCACAGGCGGTGAAGCAGGTCTGCAGGTGTGTATCTTTATCTCCCCCTCTGTCTTCCCCTCCTCTCTCCATTTCTCTCTGTCCTATCCAACAATGATGACAGCAATAACAACAACAATAATAACAACAACAATGATAAAACAACAAGGGCAACAAAAGGGAAAAAATAGCCTCCAGGAGAAGTGGATTTGTAGTGCAGGCATGGAGACCCAGCAATAACCCTGGAGGCAAAAAAAAAAAAAAAAAAAGAAAGAAAAGTACACCTCTTAGCTTAGACTGTGGGCTAGGTTGAACTGATTGAAGGGCCAGGCACTAAAGTGAGTTTCAGAAAGGACAAAATTAAGAACATACAAGTAATGGTGATATCTTGAGTGAGAAGACGAACACTATTGGGTAGGACCTCATAGACTTAAATAATTGAGCATAAATGAGACTCAATCTTTGGGTTGCACCAAAAAAACCTATATAAACTCATGCTACAATCCTTTGTAGATGGTGGAACAGGCTAAACATAGAGTTTCCCAGAAGGTTGAGAGGAATTTCTGGGTGAAAGAACCTTGAGAGTTATTGAGGGATTCTGGTGGTCAAGGAGATAACCACCCCTTTAACCCCAGGCTGAAGCAACCTCCAGGGAGAGGGATGTGCATTCTGGTGGTGGTTGCAGCTGACATCTAGATTGCTGAGTAGTGTGACAGGGAGATGTGTGTGAGGACATGCAGCTGGAGAAACCAACTTTTTCCAGATAAAGGTGGAGCTCTGGGCCTGACTGGAATCTTAACAGTATGAGGGATGAGAGTGATACTAGAGCTCATCATCTTTTCCAAATGAGGAAACTGAAGTCCAGGGGTCAATATGCTGTTCAGTTCACTCAAGTGAAATAGTGGTAGACCGGTACTACAATGCAGATTTTCAAAGTTCCAGAAATTGGGTGGACACATTTATAAATATGGTGGAGGAGACAACAGGCCCCATGGAACACAAGCAGGTGGTTAAGAGGAAGGGGTGAGGCTCACCCAGGTCAAATCCCCACTGCCTGGTCAGCCCTCTCCACAGGTACAGCTGTTTGTACACGTTTTGGCATGTCCCACTCCAAGTAAGTTTCTCTCTAGGCATTCAGAAACAAGGATGCCCCAATTGCTGGACATTATAATATCTTTCTTCTGCCTTTCTCCTTTGCTTTCCTCCTGAGTACCATCCTCCTCCCACCCCCAGCCTCCATCATATTGAATCACCAGGGTGTGAAATATAATAAAGCATTGTACCGTTCAATCTGTCGGCTATTCCTTAAAGGTGTACTCCAGGTAAATATCCCCTTGGCCTGTGAAAAATGAGCTTACCTGCAACAAATGACTTTGATGAACCTCAGGAGCCGGCCCTCTATCATTCTTTTCCAATTGGCTTCCCCAGCCAAGAATGGTTTTCCTGCACAAATTTGTCTTGCTGAAGGAATTCTCTAATTCACTTCCTCCAGATGCCCCTGCTTCCCTGTCTCGGCATTACTTCATCCAGCTGCCACTCTCAGAGATGTCTTTCTTCTGGAAGCCGAAGAACTCTTCACACAGTCAGCAGATACTTGATCAAGTTGATCAGAAAGCAGAACCTAGTGGATCAGTTCCTTCCACCAACACTTCTTGGCTATGACAGGCCAAAAGTAGACTTTATCCGGATTGTGAAATAAGAATAATGTCATACCACTTTCTAATTTTGTCACCTGGAAGACAGAATGCCTTCTGTGCCTCAGTTACCTTACCTATGAAGTGATCACATGTAGTCTACCTTCTTCACAGTGTTCTCTGGGTAGCAAACACTTTTTTACATGCGCAAATGCTTTGTAACAAACACCACACAAGTAAAATATTTATTATGGGGGCCAAGTAGTAGTGCAGAGGGTTGAGTGCACATGGCGGTTGTAAAGGGCAAAGACCATACTTGGGGTAAGGATCTCGGTTTGAGACTCCGGCTCCTCACCTGCAGGGGAGTTGCTTCACAATCGGTGAAGCAAGCCTGCAGGTGTCTTTCTCTCCCCCTCCCTGTCTTCTCGTCCTCTTTTGATTTCTCTCTGTTCTATCCAACAACAACAGCAATAATAACAACAATAATAAAAACAACAACGATAAGCAAGACAAAGGTATTTGCTACTATTATCATGAATCTGGGGATGGAGGAAAGAGTTTACTTTTTCACAACTACTGATTGAAAACTCACTATGTGCTAAGCACTGGAGATGCTTTAGGAAGTAAAAGGACACAATTCCTGCTTTTATTTTATTATATATTTGCCTCCAGGGTTATTGCTGGGGTTTGGTACCTACATTGTGAAACCACTGCTCCTGGTGGCTATTTATTTCTATTTTACTGGACAGGATAGAGAGACATTGAGGGTGGTGGGGTATAGAGAAGGAGAGAGAAAGATAGACACCTGCAGACCTGCTTCACTGTTTGTGTAGCAACCCCCCTGAAGGTGGGGAGCCAGAGACTTGAACCAGGATCCTTGTGTTAGGGTCCGGTAATCCACAGAAATCACCAAGAGACCAGAGTGATGTAAAATCAAGAGTCTTTATTAGCTGGTGCCAGGGACAAACACACTGAGCCACCAATGCAGTGGTGGTCAGAAATGCTCAACCCCCTCTATAGTTTCTATTGAGATTATATGGGGTTTAGGGCAGGGGGGCTACGTGACAAGCATCGTGTTAGTTTAGTTAAAAAAAGTTTTCCCCTAAAAGCAGGACCTGATCAAATTGTAAGTAGGGCACCAAAGTAAAAACCCTGTGGTGAGGGGTAGACATGCAGCTTCCTGGGACAGTGGGGGGGGTGGGAGGGATGAGAGGGATGGGTCACAGTCTTTTGGTGGTGGGAATGGTGTTTATGTACACTCCTAGCAAAATGTAGACATATAAATCAGTAGTTAATTAATATGAGAGGGAAAAAATAATTGTATGTCTCAAAGTTTTTCAAAACACAAACTGAATCTTTTTAATATATAGGCTGTGTATTTGATATACGGACTCTCTCAAAAGCCTAGACCAAGTAGATTAGAAGCATCCAATAGCACAGCTATATACAAGATACTGGATACTGTACAGCAAACCCTAACAAAAGGACTTTTCAAAGTTAACCCAATTACTGAATAATGTGATGATAACATTAACTATCGATTGTCTTTTTGAACCCTAAGACAGCAGGAACCTCACATCTCCACTATAGAGCCCCTACTTCCCCCAGTCCTGGAATAGGGATAGGATAGGGCCCACTTGGATAGGGCCCACTTGGATAGGGCCCACTTTCCTGTATGCCTCTCCCAATCCATACCAAATAATATTGCATCCGCCGATCACAACCTAACCAATGCAACGATTGCCACCTCAATATGCTTCACCTCAGACTGTGTCCAGAGACTTCACGTGTGGAATGACAACCCTTCAGCTTCATTACTCGGGTGAGACCTTTCCTTTTATAGTACACTCTAATTTCATCTCAGGTGGTTCACTTTCTAACAAAGTCCCATAACCTAGATATACACCAGTTTCTGTGAGAGAGAGCTTATGTTCACACGTATCCATAAACTACTGCAAAATATATACCTGAAAGCAGAAGTACACTAGAGTTTGCAGTGAGTACCTCCCTAACACTTCCTCTCCACTATTCCAAGCTTTGGGTTCATGATTGCTCAACAATTTGTTTGGCTTCATATGTTAACTCTCTTTTCAATCACCAGGTTCCAGATCCCACCAGGATGCTGGCCAGGCTTCCCTGGATTGAAAACCCCACCAATGTGTCCTGGAGCTCAGCTTCCCCAGAGACACACCCTACTAGGGAAAGAGAGAGGCAAACTGGGAGTATGGACCGACCAGTCAACGCCCATGTTCAGCGGGGAAGCAATTACAGAAGCCAGACCTTCTACCTTCTGCAACCCTCCATGACCCTGGGTCCATGCTCCCAGAGAGATAGAGAATGGGAAAACTATCAGGGGAGGGGATGGGTTATGGAGATTGGGTGGTGGGAATTGTGTGGAGTTGTACCCCTCCTACCCTATGGTTTTGTTAATTAATCCTTTCTTAAATAAAATAATAATAATAATAATACACATTAAAAAAAAAAGTTTTCCCAAGCCATAGCAGGAGGAAGGGGGGGGTAGGGGTTGCAACTTTTGGTTATCTCCCCTCCTGCCTGGTCAGTAGGATGTAGCAGGTTGGGGAGTTGCCTTTGTTAATTGTCTCCCCTCAGCAGGAAATGTTTCCTTAACTGATTCTTGTCAAAACAAGTAGTTTACTGGCCTTTCCAGGGGGCCCATTTTCTCGAATTTTACTTTTTTTAACCCTTTTATTTCTGGAACAACGTTTTACCTTCTAACATTTCCTCCCCCTTTTCTATATTTCATAGCTAATCCTAGCTACGTTTCAGCTTCATCCTGTCTTACTCTCTGGTATTGGTGTAGCTGGTGCTGTCTGAGGACCAGGAGTTGAACAGTCTCTATTCTGCCTTTGACGAATGTCACAAATTTATTTAACAGGCAAGGCCCAAACGTGACCACCAGGAAGAGCAACACAATAGGTCCTATCAGGGAGCTGAGTAAGGTGGTTAACCACGGGGAGGAGTTAAACCAGTACTCAGACCAACTCTGCTTTTGGAGCCTCTCTCATTTTCTCTATTCAAGCCCTTCTTTCAGTTTCTGCATGGAATCTCTTACCACCCCTATGTGGTCAGCATAGAAGCAGCATTCTTCCCCTAATGCCGCACAAAGGCCTCCCTGACGAAAATAGAGAAGGTCTAATCCTTGTCTGTTCTGTAAGACTACCTCTGACAGGGAGGTGAGAGATTGTTCAAGGCTAGAGATTGACTGTTCATTCTGCTCGAGGTCAGCATCTACTGCCTCTCTCAGGGACATGAGATGCCTTTCCTGGGTCCCCAAGCCACTCCTCCTAGCACGGCTCCTGCAGTCCCCAAGAGGGTGGCTACTGTGACAATTACCACCCCGACAGCTGTGGTATGTGGTCGGAGCCATACCACAGGTTGGGACTCTTCTTCTAGGAAATCTCCACCGGAGTGATACATAATCTTAGGTAAGATCATGACCAAGAGGCAGTAATCTCCAGTGGGGTCAAGCATCTGTTTCGGGATACACCTTCTCAGTCCTAGCTGTTTGCATGTACACCACATTCCTTCCGGGGCTTTGTAATAACCCTGGTCACCCTGCTTTACTATAAAGGTGGAGCTGCCGTTACAGGGGTAGTCTATCTGCACTCTCAGTGTGCCACTGACAACACACGTCCTGTTTCCCTTGATATCGAGGGGAGAGATTTTTGCTCCCGGTCTTTGGTCATCTGGACATCCCTGTAGTGAGGAAGAGCTTCCAAGGGGAACAGATGGCAAGCTAGGGCCTGGGTCTGTTACTGCTACTACCTCATAGAAGGGGGGCAGAATATCAAAGCATAACCAACAGGGCTGTGTTAGTTCAGGGTGGGTCCTATTTAGCACTTGAAAAGTCCCTTTAATCAGTGGCCACAGCAGGGAGACCAGCAAGGGAGTTAGAGGCTGCTGCTTCTTGTGTGTGTGTGTGTGTGGGGAAGCAGGCAGCTCAGTCCGCTGAGGGCTGGTGTCCGAGGGACTAGTTGGCCCCTCAGACAGCTGGGTGCAGACCCGACATATTCTTCGAGAGCCTTGAAGAATCCCCCATCTGCTAATCTCTTAAAGTCAAATCCCCCCCCTGTTAAGGGTGGGGCCGGGATGTGCTGGGGTCGCTCCAAAGCTGGCATCTCCTTGAGGCTGAATCTGGGGTGCCATGTGGGGGGGCAAGGGAAGACCCCACCATTGTGCCTCTTCCGTTGCAGGACGCTGCTGGTCAGGGTAACAAAGTACCTCGTTCCCAGCTGGCAATACGATCCAGAGGAAGGCCCCCAGGAGCACACAGTTTTTCAGCCTCATGGTGTCTTCTTTAGGCAGACACATAATGGTTTCTCAGGATCCCGCTCCACCGTCCAGCCAGGAACGTGCTCCGGACTGGCCCTTTTAGCGTGGCTGTAGTGAACCCAGGGAGTTAGTCCATCAACCTTTAAAGCAGTGGGGGTAACAAAAATAACTTGATATGGGCCTTTCCATTTGGGCTCCAGTGTTCTCACTTGGTGCCTTTTTACCCAGACCCAATCTCCTGGATTGAGTTTATGTCCCAAACCAACCAGGCCCCAGGTTTCCTTTTCTTTATCATGTATTTGCTTGACCATTTTCCAAATGCTTGCATGTACCATTGCCAGGGCCTTTAGGGCTCTGTTCAAATCTTCTCCCTCAGTATTTGCAACTTTGGGATGTAGTGGCATTACAGGAGGAGGCCTCCCATACAGTATTTCATAGGGAGTGTACCCTCCAGCATAAGGAGTATTCCTGACCCTAAACAGAGCGAAGGGAAGGAGGGCCACCCAGTCTCTGCCAGTCTCTATTGCCAATTTGGATAGGGTCTCCTTAATTGTTCTATTCATTCTTTCTACCTGTCCTGAGCTTTGGGGATTATATGCACAATGTAATTTCCAATCGATCCCCTATTGTTTTGCTAAATATCTGGTTATCTGGGCCGTGAACGCTGGCCCATTGTCCGACCCTATCATCCATGGTGTTCCATATCAGGGCACTATTTCTTCTAAAATAACTTTAACTACAGTCTTAGCAGTCTCATTCTTAGTGGGGAAAGCCTCTACCCATCCCGAAAAAGTATCTATCATAACAAGGAGATACCTATAGCCATACCTGCCGGGCCTTACCTCGGTGAAGTCTACTTCCCACATCATCCCCGGTCTATCACCTCTGACTCTGGTCCCTTTAATCTTCCGAGCACTGCTTTGCTGCATTGTTTGGCAGGCCCTGCAGGTCCAGACTATCTTTTCAGCTTCCTCACAGCTATCTCTAAGGTCTGCATTCTGCAAAAGCTGAGTCATCTTCTTTACTCCCAAGTGGGTGCTGCTGTGTAGCCTTTGTAAAAGGTGCTGACCCAACATTTTGGGAAGCAATATGCTCCATGGCTCTTTGCTGTAGGTCCAAGAGTTAATTTCTTCAGTTTCTCCCTGAGTCTGAATCCACTGTCGGTCTTCTTCGTCATATTCTGGTTGGGGTGGTAGCTCCCTAGTCCCTGGCCCTTGGAGGACTAGTACACTCTTTCTTTTAGCTGCTTCTCTAGCCACTCGGTCAGCCGCCTGATTTCCCTTAGCCACGGGGTCCTCCCCCTTTTGATGTCCTGGGCAATGGATGATAGCCAATTTGGAGGGCAACATCACTGCTTCTAGGAGATCTAATATCTCCTTTTTATTTTTGATTTCTCTGCCTTCTGCTGTGACTAGGCCTCTTTCCAAGTAGATAGCCCCGTGGACATGGGCAGTAGCAAATGCATACCTGCTGTCTGTGTACACAGTGAGCTTCTTTCCCTCTGCTTTCTTAAGGGCCTCAGTTAGCACAATCAGCTCAGCTTTCAGGGCTGAGGTCCCGGGTGGCAGGGCCTGACTCCAAATTATCTGTCCCTTCCCAACCACCATGGCTGCCCTGGCATACTGAATTCCTTTCTCTACATAACTGCTCCCATCGATGTACCAAACAAAGTCACTATCAGGCAGTTTCTGGTCCTTCAGATCCACTCGGATCAACTGTGCTGCTGCTAACAGCTCCATGCAGTCATGCTGCTTTTCTAAATCTGCTTCTGGGAGGAGGGTAGCTGGGTTTAAAGTGGATGGGGCTATGAATTGTATTCTTGGGGAGTCTAGGAGGAGGCCTTGAAAGTGGGTTAGTCTGGCATTGCTCATCCACTTTCCTGGGGGTTGTTTAAATACCCCTTCAATAGCATGTGGAGTGGTAATCTTTAGAGCCTACCCCAAAGTCAGCTTATCTGTGCCTTTTACCAATGTAGCTGTGGCCGCTATTATTCATAGGCAGGGTGGCCGTCCTGCTGCTACTGGGTCCAGTTTTTTTGATAGATAAGTGACTGGCCGCTTCCAGGGTCCCAATATCTGGGTCAGTACTCCTTTAGCTATCCCCCTTTTCTCATTTATGAACAGCTGAAAGGGATTTGTGGGGTCTGGGAGGGTCAAGGCTGGTGCTGACAGGAGGGCTTCTTTGAGCTGACAGAAAGCCAAATCCATAGCCTCAGTCCATCCCCACTCTCTGTTTTCAGCCACGCCTTCATATAGGGGTTGAGCAATTTCTGCAAACCCAGGGATCCATAAGCGGCAGTACGCCACTGATCCTAGGAACTCTCACACTCCCCTCTTACTTGTGGGGGTCGGTATGCCCAGAATTGTCTGCTTCATTGCCTGGGTGAGCCATCTCTGCCCGCCTCTCAGTTTGTACCCCAAATAGACAACCTCCTCTTTGCAGATCTGTGCTTTCTTGGTGCTAGCCCTGTATCCCAGCTGTCCAAGTGTCTGTAATAAATCTTTAGTCCCTTCCATACAAAGTTCTTTGTCCGGGGCAGCCAGGAGAAGATCGTCAACGTATTGTAAAAGCGTCAGCTGTGGGTGGGCATTTCTGTACTCACCCAGGTCTCATTGAACAAAGTAGGCGAGTTCTTGAATCCCTGTGGGAGCCTGGTCCAGGTCAACTGTCCTGTGACGCCACGGGACTTGTCGATCCACTCAAAGGCAAAGACTTCCTGGCTTTTGGGTGCCAGTGGCAGGCTGAAAAAATGCATCTTTCAAGTCCAGTATAGTATACCAAACATGAGTTGGGGCCAGAGCCGACAATAATGTATAAGGGTTAGGTACTGAGGGGTGTATGTCCATAGTCCTGGCATTTACCTCCCTTAGGTCCTGTACTGGCTGATACTCTCCAGTTCCAGATTTCTTTACAGGCAAAAGGGGAGTGTTCCATGGTGATCTGCATTGCCTCAAGATTCCCTGATCTAAAAGGCATTGTATGTGGGGGTTGATTCCCTTCCTTGCTTCCCATGTCATTGGGTATTGTTTAATGTGGACCAGTTCAGCCCCAGGTTTAAGTTCTATGAACAGGGGTGCCTGTTTCACTGCCAAACCGGGACCCCCTGTTTCTGCCCATGCCTGAGGATAAGCTTGCAGCCACCATCCTGATAAGGTCTCCCCAGCCTTTGCTGTATCATAGAGGCAGTATTCATCCACCAATGACATGGTCAAGACTTGTAGGGGCTGATTTTGGCGGTCAGTTACTTTAATCCTTTCCCTTTCAAAATGTATCCTAGCCCCGACTTTGTTCAGGAGGTCTCATCCTAGTAATGGTACTGGACATTCCGGAATGACCATAAAAGAATGTGTGACCTGGCCTGTGCTTAGGTTAACCCTGCTTTTAGTAGTCCAGTTATAGATCTTCTTCCCTGTGGCTCCCTGCACCCAGCTCTGTTTATTGTCTAATTGTCCTAGCGGCTGGGTGAGGACTGAGTGTTGGGCCCCGGTGTCCACCAGGAAGTTTACAGGCTGCCCCTCCACTTCTAGGGTAATCCGCGGTTCAGGGAGGGGCTCCGAACCGAGACATCGCTAGTCACTATCTTCCTCTGCCAGCAGGACCTGCTTAGGTTTGTTTGTCATGGTCTTCTTTGGGCACTCTTTTGCCCAATGTCCCTTCTCTTTGCAGTAAGCACACTGGTCTTTTTCTAACCTTTTTCTCTCTCTCTCCCTTGTTTCTCTTCTTTCTTTTTTTCTGTCCTGGCCCCCCTATCTTTTTCTCTTACATGTCTGTCTCCTTGAGTGACAGCATACAGGATTTTTGTCAATTCCCTACTCTGCTTCTTCCCTTCAGCAGCTTGATACTTCCTGTCTTCAGCCCTCAGTCGCTCCTCCTTCTCCTCAGGGGTTTCTCTGTTATTATAAACTTTCTCTGCCACTTCTACCAAGTCCCTCAAGGATTTTTCCCCTAGTCGATCTACCTTCTGCAATTTTTTTCTGATGTCTAAAGCCGACTGATTGACAAACGCCATTATCACAGCCACCTTGCTTTCCTCCACTTCAGGGTCCATGGGAGTGAACTGCCTAAAAGCCTCTATGATTCTTTCTAGAAATGCTGCAGGGCTTTCTTGGGGTCCCTGTCTCACGTCCCCCACTTTGGCTAGGTTGGTCGGCTTCCTAGCCACTGCTCGGAGCCCAGCCATTAGAGTCTGGCAGTAGACACAGAGACACTCCCTACCTTCTGCCGAATTGAAATCCCAGGAGGGTCGGGTCAATGGGAAAGCCACTGCGATTAGGTCCAGATTTTGGGTGGGCCTCCCATCGGGCCCAGGGATGGCTTTTCGAGCCTCATTCTGGATCCTTTCTCTCTCTTCTGTGGTAAACAAGACCTGTAAGAGCTGCTGGCAGTCGTCCCAGGTAGGCTGATGTGTATAGATAACAGAATCTAACAAGTTAATCAATGCCTTAGGTTCTTCAGAGAAGGGGGGGGGGGGGGTTCTGAGTTTTCCAATTATACAAGTCAGAGGTAGAGAATGGCCAATAATAGAGTGTTTGGTTCCCTTCCTCATCTGGGGAACCCACTGCTCGCAGCGGGAGTGCCTTAGGGACTAAAGTGGGTTCTGACAAAGTGGGCTCCCTCTGCCCCTGCTGGGGCCTGAGGCCAAATGCAGGTCCTGAGGCTCGCGGATCTCCCTTGGCTGGAGGCGGAGGAGCTGTTGGCTGTCGACAGAGAGGGTGGTTGTTCTGTCCTCTGGTACCTGTGGAATAAGGTGGGGGAAGTTCTGGCCCTAGGAGATCAATGAGATCAGAACAAGGGACGGAGTCTGAAAGCACCATTGGCTTCTTGGAACTCAGCTGCTTAGCCTCTGCCACCAATACTTTTGGAGGAACCTGTGAGGGAATCAAAACCTTGATCCATGTGAGGGGGGGGGTCTTCCACTAGGCTTTGCCAGGTGATAATATATGGTACCTGGTCCAGATGCCCACTTGGACCAGGGTTGAGAATAACATCTCGTACTCTCTGAACCACATGGAAAGTTCCCTCCCAGGGCCACTCTACTTCGAAGGTAGGCCATTCTGAAATGCAAAAGGTTTTTAGTTTAGATTTCCTGACTTCTACCCCTAGGCTATGAGCCCTCTCCTTAACCTCAGACATGTGACTGAGGACTAGGTCCAGGGGTGTGGATGTCGCCTGACCCATACCTGCAAAATAAAAGTAAATGAACACAAAACACAGGCTCACAAACAGACAGACAAGCATGCTACAACAAAAGGTTCCCTGACCTGTTTTCAAAATTTGTCCGGACTTTCTCAAAACTGACTCTGGTTTCCACGTCAGAGCCTCCTGACGGACCCATGGTGGTTCTGCATCTCCCAACAGTTCATCAACCTCGAGGACTTCCAGCAGACCGAACGGCATCCAACGCCATATGGGTCCCAGAGGGTAGAGGGGAACGTCTTCTGTCTCTACCCTAGCAGCAGTCATAAGCAGGGCGTCCCCCTAGACTCTTGCTGCCTTTAAAAAATGGATCCTTCCTGACTGACCCTGGGTTCCTCGTCAGGGTGGTAGCCTAGCTTCTTTCTGGAGGTTAATTAGTGGAAAGACTCCTCACCCTGTCTAGTTGATGAGATCTGAGGATCCCGGACGAGCCCCCATTTGTTAGGGTCTGGTAATCCACAGAAATCACCAAGAGACCAGAGTGATGTAAAATCAACAGAGTCTTTATTAGCTGGCGCCAGGGACAAACACACTGAGCCACCAATGCAGGGGTGGTCAGAAATGTTCGACCCCCTCTATAGTTTCTATTGAGATTATATAGGGTTTAGGGCAGGGGGGCTACGTGACAAGCATCATGTTAGTTTAGTTAAAAAAAGTTTTCCCAAGCCATAGCAGGAGGAAACTGGGGTGAGGGGGGTGGGGGGGTGGGGGGGGTAGGGGTTGCAACTTTTGGTTATCTCCCCTCCTGCCTGGTCAGCAGGATGTAGCAGGTTGGGGAGTTACCTTTGTTAATTGTCTCCCCTCAGCAGGAAATGTTTCCTTAACTGATTCTTGTCAAAACAAGTAGTTTACTGGCCTTTCCAGGGGGCCCATTTTCTCGAATTTTACTTTTTTAACCCTTTTATTTCTGGAACAACGTTTTACCTTCTAACACTTGTGTGGGCCCTTGTGCTTTGCACTATCTATGCTTAACCAGTGCACCACTGCTTGCCCCTCCCCACCCCAATTCCTGATTTTATGGATCTCATTAGTATTTCCTTTCAGTCTAGCTGTGATGGCAAAACCTACATGAAGAGGAACCAACTCAAGTTGAGAGCAAATTAAATAATCATGTTAACACATTTCCATTGTCTGAAAACATACTATGCTATGGAGTGTAATTTATGTTTTTTTTTTTTTTTTCAGCAGTACCAGGGATCAAACTCAGGGTCTTGTTCATATCCTTTACTGCTGACTCACCTCCTTGACACACTTGTTTAAAATATTCATATAAAGAAAGAGAGTGAGAGAAAGAATTGGGAGAGGAACCAGAGAACTATGAAGTTCCATTTATTCAGTATCCCTGTCTCTGTCGCTTTCATGTAACTCATTGGGGTTGAAGTAGGACTCTCACTTATGAAGGGCACATGCTCTATACCTGAACCACGTTCCTGACCCCTTATTTGATTTTCGAAACTATTCTACAGTCTATATAATTATTTTTACAATGGCGGAACTTGAGGCTTAATGGGAGAAAGAACTTGCCAGGAGGTTGTGAAACTGAGTTAGGAGGGGCTGGGGATCTCAAGGTGTGCCCATTCTTCCCCAGTTCCTTCTAGCCATACTTGCCTCTCAGCCATGGGTCTGCAGGCCCTACTAGCTCTGTGATTTTGGGGCCATGTGACTATAGTGACTCAAAGTCTCAGTGGAAATAGCCTCCCTGTTGTCTTTGAAGAGAAGGAGGAATCTGCACCAATTCTTTAGGTGGAGGAGGCTTTTCTGATGGTGGGGTGGCTGGAAAATGTGGCAGCCATGGAAGCTGTGGAGAGGAGATAAACCCAGATGCATGAAAGTCAAGGTCAGATGTGAGGCTGGACAAAGTCCATTGTGGAGGGGCTCAGAGTAAAGACTTGGGGGCACATCTGTGTACAGACAGGGAAGGTGGAGGACATGTGACTATTGAAAATAAAAGGGGAGTCCTCTCTCTGTCCAAAATATTTTTTTGTATTTTTTTATAGAAAAATTAACTGAGTGATTCTAGGTAATTAATATCCTTTCTTTGGGCCTCAATTTCCCCATTTACAAAAGGAGGCTGTTTGCAAAGAGGGGGCTGTGATTCCTTTTGATGCCGAGGCACCTTGATTGTGTGATCCCATAATGAACTCAGAAGAATATACATGTGCAGATCACAGACATATACCTGTGAGGGCTTTTCCCCCCGTCTCTGCTGTTGTAATTTTAGATAAGTCCCAAATGCTTCTTTATTCTCAAATATAAAAACATCGAGGAGATTAAGCCACGGCCTGTCTCATAATAATCTAAGCATCCAATTCTGGCTTTTTGATGAAACCACCACTGTTAGAAAGAAATTGGAAAGTGTAATGTTTGCATAAACTAACAAATAATTCCCCTCACACACTCTACTCCAATGATGCTGAATGATTTGGGTGATTCAGTATTCTGCTTCCCAGGTTCTTGTTCAAGTGGAGCTTTATTTGGGGTGGGTACTGACTTTGAGAATTCTGGAGCCATGCTGTGGTCTCCACCTTCAGATCGGTCTGTCCTTTGAGAACGGGTACTAGTGTCAGACACAGGTGACAGATCTGTGACCTCCCTAAGAGGATGAGTTCTGGGACCAATTCTTAGAACTCACACAGCACAGAACTGTAGAATCATAAAAGCTAATTTGCACCATCTGGATGGACCATTTGTATAGAATGAGGGTTGATGACAGTGACTCTGAGGACCAGACACATTTTTTAAAAAATCTTTATTGGGGGTTTAATGTTTTAGTGTCAACAGTAAATGCAATAGTTTGTACATGAATAACACTTCTCAGTTTTCCACACAACAATACAACCCCCACTATGTCCTCTACCATCCTGTTCTAGTACCTGAACTAGACACATTTATTTTTAATTTTTAAACAAATTTTATTGACTTACCATGGTTTGCAATACTACACAGTTCCAAAATTTCAGTAGCACCTTTTTATACCTTTACAGGTGTATGTACCTCACCATCAAACACATTTAATACTTAGTATATGCTAAACTTAATTGTATTTAATAATATTTGCATTACTAAAATAATTAAAATATTTGTTATTTTTCTTTAAGCTTTATTGATGTTTAATTGATATAATATTATGCACCTTTAAGATGCACAATGTGTTACTTTTTTATGGGGGGTATTAATGGTTTACAGTATAGTTGTTGACACATGGGTAAAATTGCTCATCTCACCATAACAGGTGTCTGAAAAATACTCTCACCCCTCAGCTTTGGTCCTTTTCCACCATAATGCACCAGGACCCCAAACCCTACCCCCAGAGTCTTCTGCTTTGCTGCAATACACCAAACCCAAGTTTTACTTGTTTTACTTGTGTCCTCCCTCCCTGTATTTGTTTCTTAAGTTATGCCTATGAGTGAGACTATCCATATTCATCCTTCCCTTTCTGGCTCATCTCACTCGACATTATTCCCTCTAGCTCCGATCCAAGATGAGGTGAAGAAGGTGACTTCATCATTCTTAATAGCTGAGTAGTATTTAATGCTCAGTTTGGTTTATGGTGGGTGACTGAGATTGAACATGGGATCTTGGAGCCTCAGTATGAAAGTCTTTTGTATAACCATAATGCTATCTCCCCAGCCCTCATTTAATCCTTCTGATAATCTTCCAGGCTGAGACCTTTCGTAACTCCCATTTTACAGAAGAGGAAATTGAGGAACAGAGAAGTTAAGATACTTGTCTGAGGCCACAGAGCTAGTCAGAGATGTAGTTGAAATCTGAATATTTTTTTTCCTTCTCCTCCTCCTCCTCCTTCTTCTCCTTCTTCTTCTTTTTCTTCTTCTCTTACCAAATCATTACACAGTTTTGACTTATACTCATGCCAGAGACTGACCCAGAACTTCCTTAAAGCCCCTCTTGCCTTCTTGACACCAGGTTAACTTAACCATGATTCCCCCCAGCTTGCCAGATTAAGTGCACCCTTCCTCATACCCATCCTTAGCCCAATTTGCTTCTTTTATTTTGTCCTTCAGGCACCTGTCTCTGGCTTTCTCTGATTCTCTCTCTTCCATGGTCCGTGGCCATTGCTGCCCTGACCTGAGGATTTGATTCTCAGTTATTAGGGTGGCTTCTACCGGAAATTTTTCTTACCAGCACCAGGTGAGTAAAACATTGACCAGGAATGTGGGTGGATGTGGATGGGTGTGTGGGACAAGGTTCTCCTTCTCCAAAGAAACAGCGCTAATAGGACATAAATGTGCATACACCCCCCCATCCTACATATTATATTATAGTTAGGTAAATAGACTTATTGTCAGAAATTGACTCATATAATTATGGTAGCTGACAAGTCCCAAAATGTGTAACTGATGAACAGAAGACCCAGGAGAGCTGATGTTCAGTTCTAGCCTGAATCTGAAGGCCCAGAGAACCAAGAACCAAGAGCCAAGTCTGAAATCTGAGTTCAACGACCAGAGAAGAACCAGCATTCCAGCCCAGCACTCAAGCTGAAGGTGTTCCCTGTTATGCACTGAAGATTGGACTCCAATCTTCAGTTGAGGGATTGAGTTCTGCCACTCTCTCTCCGGACATGGGAAAAGCAGTCTGTTTTGCTCTGTGTAGAGATTCAAATGTTAATTGTACCAAAAACACCCAAAATAAGGCTTGACCAATTATCTGTACATCCTGTGGTTTAGTCAAGCTGATACACTCAGTTAACTATGACAAAGGGCATCTTACATGTGAACAGAAGTGGGTGGAAACTTCAGCATTCTATGCTACCTGTGTGGGGCTGTCTTAGCCCAGAAAGGCAGAGGAGGCAGGAAAGTAGAATGGACTTTAGATATGTTACTACCTGGCTATTATTATTGTTAGTCATCAGAGTTATTTCTGGGGCTAGGTACCTACATGACGAATCTATTTCTCACAGTGGTCATTTTTTCCTTTTTCATTTCTCTTTTTGATGGAGACAGAACAGGAGAGAGAAAGAGAAACACCTGCAGCACTGCTTTACCACTTGAGAAGCTTCCCCACTGCAAATGGGAGCCAGGGGCTTGAAGTGGGTCCTTAGACTTGATAACATGTATGCTCAAACAGGTGTGTTACCACCTGGCTCTTAGCTTTGTACTTAATCTCTGCTACTTGTCATATGTATGATCTGAGAAAAGTAACCTCTCTGTACCTTAGTTTTCTCATCTCCTAGATGGCATTAATAATTATAATAATTACCTGTTAAGATTATCATAAATATTAAACAAGCTCATAGATATAAAGCATCTAGAACTGCCTAACAATCACAAACTATGATTAGCCCAGACTTCTTGATTTGAGGTCTGTGGGGTCTTGGCTGATCTGATGGGGACACCGTGAGGATTCCTTGTCCTTTGGAGGATGCTCAAGCAGTAAGCGTTACTCCTGTTATATCATGTGGGGGACTTTCATGCTACAGAGGCAGGCGAAGTAGGAAATGGATTTGGAAACCTAGTGAGCCAAGCTCTTCTATCTCTCCTGTCCAGCTGGGATTCTTCAGGGCTCACCCATGACCTTTAAAATTTTCCTTACTCAGGAAGGAGAGAAAGGAGCAGATCATGCAGTCTCCAATATGTCATGTCAGGAAGAGAACTGACCCCCTCTTCCTGCAAATGAAAGGAGGTGCTGTTTTGAGAAAGAATGAAAGGCAGTGTTGCTACAGGTGTAAAGAAACATCTTCTGGCCTCAGAAGAGTGAAACTAATTGCCTCTCTGCAGGGTTCAGCCTTTCTGAGTCCTTCACATAAAGGAGAAGTATTATTTCTTGCCTTTAACGTCAGAAGTCAGGACCTAAAGAAGCTACAGGACTAGGGCCAACCCCTCTCAAAGAAGAGTTCTTTATAAATCATCTATTGATAAACTGTCACCCCCACTTCACAGATAAATAATCTGAGACTGAGATGGGAAAAGGCAGAGGAAACTGTTGCTTGGCTATAATGTTCTCTCAATAGCTCTCCTGGACTGACACCACTGCCTGTTTTTTCCAGTGAAGTACTAATGAGTGAAATAGTACATTCTGGTTGGTGGAAGAGCTGGGGTTCACACAGGTCCCCTGAATCTTTTTTCTACTTTTACTTTTCTATTTCACCAAGTACAACATATATATATATGGATTGGCAAGAGAGAGTTCCAGGTATTAAGGCATTAAAGCACAAGGTTTGTATGTCTGAGGTCCCAGGTTCAGTCCTCAGTACCACTGTAGGCTAGAGCTAAGAGGTGTTCTGGCTCATCCTATCTATCATCTATCTTCCTATCAATCATTCAGTCAACCAATCAGTCTATCTATCATATACCTATCTAGATAGCTAGTTATCTATTATCCATCTCATAAAAATAAACAAATCTTTTTTTTCTTGCCTCCAGGGTTATTGCTAGGGTTCTGTGCCTGTACTACAAATCCACTGCTCCTGGAAGCTATTTTTCCAATTTTTCTTGCCTTTATTGTTGTTATTGCTGTTGGATAGGACAGAGTGAAATCAAGAGAGGAAGGGAAGACAGAGAGGGGGAGAGAAAAATAGACACTGGCAGACCTGCTTCCTGGCTTGTGAAGTGACCCCAATGCAGGTGGAGAGCCTGGGGCTTGAACCGGGATCCTTGAGCTAGTCTTTGTGTTTCATGCCATGTGCACTTAACCCAATGCATTATAGCCCAGCCCGCCAAACAAATCTATTCTTAAATACTCAACATTTTAAGCTTAAGGAAAGACACACAGAAAGTAATACTGATGACATAGATAAGCAGAATTGGCATGGGATATTTTAAATCTCAGGAATGACTCCATATCAACAACAGTCTTGTTTTATCTCCATCTAGTAAAGTTAGCCTAGAACTCTATCTCCTCTCTGCTCTCCCTTCTCCCAACAACATTTCCCCAAAGCAGGCAGTGTTTGTTTTCTTTACAGCAGGAATTCAATACCCCATTCTTTTCTCTTCTTAAAAAAGACTCTAGAAGTTAAAACACATAAGCTTACAAAAACCAAAACCAAACAAACAAAAAACCCCAGAAATTAACAAACTGTCTCTAAGACTGTATGAAGAATATGGTGGTTACAGTTGGGTAGGTGGGAGCATAGAACTTTGGTGGAGGGTGTGCTGTGGAACTACATCTTGTAATTCATAATCTTGTAAACCACTATTAGTTACACATTAAAAATAAGTGGCTTGAGGCTCAAACTGCTAAGAACTCAGGTTACATAGGCTCCTATGTTAAATGTGAATATATATGGGCCTTGGGTGAGATTTATGGGGTAAACAGTTGATTGCATTTCTATACTTTCCTCATGTTTGGGAGCTACTAATTGACACCATCTGCTCAGACAATATTTTTGGTCTACTTGCACATTAACTATCAAGCTTAGGTAAAAATTACTGAAGTCATAGGCCTATAAGAACATACCTAAAATAGGCTTCCTAACCTTTTTCTACCTCAGCCTCCCTAATTTCATCTGGTCTATTCCTACTTTGTGGTTCCTTTTACTAAGCACTCTTCCCTGCTTTATATCTTAGCACCTTTCAGCCACCAAGTTGCAGATATTACTATGATTCCATCCTGACTTTACCAATGTACACCAAACCTCACCTCTCCAGAACCATACCTGACTAGGGAATGATAGAAACTGGCTGAGGATATGTATTGACCTTCTAACACCCATGTCCAACGGAGAAGCAGTTACAGAAGCCAGAACTCCCACCTTCTGTACTCCAAAAAGAATTTTAGAGAAATGTTAGGGAGAAGATGACCAGAGGACTCTGAACCTCAATTCCATCAAGACCCAAAGAAAGAAGAGGGAAAAAGATGGACATTAAGAGGTAGTAGTGGATGTGGATGTGACTTAGTGTGAAGAGAAGGCAGGACCATGGAAAAAAATAGGCAAATATATATATAAATATAAACAGATAGTCCAAAAAAAATAATAGTCAACCCACATCTGTGACCTTGGGAGAATTACTGCAGTTTCCAGTAGAGGAAATTGGGACACAGAAATCTGGTGGTGGGAGTGGCATAGAATTATATATATCTGGTATCTTATAATTTTGTAAATCAATATTAAATCACTAATAAAAAAGAAGAAAATAAAGAGAAACTGTGAAAAAGAAATGAGGAGTGGTGGTGGTGCACCTGGTTGAGCACACACATTACAAAAAAAAAAAAGGCCTGAGGAAAAAAACTTGTCTTATGTGGGTGATCAGTGGGTTGATGATAACTGAAGTGAGAGGATGACTACTTCAGGTCATTGGGCTTAAGTGTCTGTCTAAGGAGCAAACGGACAAAGACCAGCTGATAGGGGAAGCTGAAAAGGAGAGTTATAAAAGTCAGATGGAGAACCAAAGTGAGGCTATGTCAGAAGACCAAGGGCATGAAGGGCTGGAGATAGAGCACAAGGTTGGAGCATGATGGAGACTGAGCAGAGAGCAGGTTGAGGGACTCAGGGGTCCAACTGGAATAGAGTAGTGAACAGGAGGGGAAGGTAGATGGCAAATCACTGAGATCAGACAGAAGTTGAGAAATTCTGGGCAGTGATTATTTTTGTTCACTGAAAGAAGAGAAAGACTAGTCCAGGGTACTAGCATGATTGAGAAATGTGCAGAGAAATGTTTTTCCCAGGAAAGGGCCAGTTAGGCATGCTGGAACTATAAAAATAGTGAAAGCAGTTAGCATTTGCCAAATTACAGCCTTTTTCTTATTTTTCCTTTTTCATTAATGATTTACAATATTATAAGACAAAATGGGTATAATTCCACACCACTTCCGTCAGCAAAGGTTTTGTGCCCCCATCTCCCTCCAGCAGTACCTGTCATAGGTCTCCTAAGGTCATAGAGTAGGTTGAATCCCTCTTTCAATATATAAATACATTTCTTTCATTTCTTTCCACTTTTATTCACTTCTACAGTCCTGTCTTCACTTCCTTTTAAAGCCACACCTATATCTATTACAGCTTTTGGGTGTCCTCCCTTTTACTTCTTCCCTCTCAGACAAGAGAAACAGTTCCTGTGCCTCTTCAGGTTTTCTCCAGATTTTTTTCCCTCTCAGTGATAATATAAAAACAATAGTTCCTGGTCACAAACATTCTGGGGTCTGGTCTGACTGTGGTTCAGAGCCTTCTGGTCATCTTTTCCTGATATGTACTCTATCTGGGAATATAGACCAAAATTCTTTTGGGGGTGCAAAAGGAAGGAGTTCTGGCTTCTGTAATTGCTTCCCTGCTGGACGTGGACATTAGCTGGTCAATCTCTACCCCCCAAAAGCCTAGATGACAGTCTTTTTCTAAGTGTGTTAAAGGTATTACCTCTTTTTATCCCAGTTACTGTGTGAAGTAAGTACAATTATGAGTCCACTTTTCAGATGCAGACATTGAGGCATATAGAGAAGATAGCTTGCCTAGCAACTCAGTAATAGAGCAGAAATTCACGTTTATACAGTCTCACTCTGCAGATGGAGAACAAACTACCTGGGAGGGGATAGCACAGATCCTGGAGAGCCTGGGGATAATCGATCTTGCAAAGGTCTGGAAGAGATGGGATGGGATGGGATCAATAATCCAGGTAGAAGGATGCACCTTGGCAAACTAAGAGAATACATCTTCCTTTGAGACAGGAGGGAGGATGAAAGGATGGATGATAAATGATGCAGGGAGTCAAGGCAGAGCATATTAGATGACCTTGATCTTCCCAGGAATGTAGGTAGCAACCTCCACAAGTAACTCTGATTTTCTTTTTCTCACCCACTTTCTTTTCTCTTCTCTTCTCTTCTCTTCTCTTCTCTTCTCTTCTCTTCTCTTCTCTTCTCTTCTCTTCTCTTCTCTTCTCATCTCTTCTCTTCTCTTCTCTTTTCTCTCTTCCTTTCCTTCCCTTTTCTTTTCTCTCTTCTCTTTTTCCCTATTCCCTGCCCAACCCACCTTTATTGTTTCCACATAGAAGAAACAACCCAGGTTAGACTCTCTCCTCTAACTCCTACACCTATTTTTAAGTGAGGTTTTGAATTGTTGTTGAAATAACAGAGGAGGGGGAATAAGTTCCAACAGACTACCTGAAGAAGAAGTATTTGGGGTGGGAGGGTTGATGAAGAATGTAAGAATGTGAAGGAATAGATGAGGTAAGTACTATTTTGATCATGTTTATGTTTCAAGGTCCAGTACGGGGAAATGTAAATCTGTGAAGTATAATAATTTGTACTTGAGTTGTACTGTTCTGATGAAGGAGTGAAATGTAGAAGTTTGGAGCTTAGAAGTTTAGGGTCTGGAGTTAAGGATAACTTTTATGGTGGGTGATTTAGAAAGCCAAGTTATTTTCCCAAGTTCTTAGTCTTTGAAAATTTTCAAATTAATTTAGTGTATGCTAACAATAGCAATTTGGAAAGTACAGAAATGCACAAAAAGGTCAGAAAAATCACCCCCCCTAGAAAATCATTATTAATATTTTTGAAGTTTTTTTTTTCTTCTAGTGCTTTCTCTGCATTTTCCCTATCATTATACACTCTCATTGAAATACTTAAAGATAGAGACTGGGCAATTAAAATCACCAAGCAGATAATTTATTCACATGGAGTATAAACGTGAACATGCTTTTCCACCACCAACAGTAATCGTTTTTTATGGAGTCACTGCATTCGTTTCACTGTCCCCTTAGAGCTGGGGGTGTCTGCTCTGGTAAGAATCCTCTAAGGGAGGATTCTGTACACCCAGGACAAATTATGTGCTGCTTATTTCCTTGGGATCAAGTTCTTAGAAGTCAGATAACTGAGATGAAAGGAATGAATATTTTAAAGATTGTTTCTAGAAGGCTTGCTTGTATCTGTTTATACTTTGCCCATAGGAGCAACGCAGAGAGTGAAAGTCTTGTGAGTGTTTCAACTCTGGAAAGCTGGGGAAGGCAGTCTGGCATGCTCATTTGGACTTGAACTTGGAGCCAGCTAAAAGAGTTCTTTGCTTGAGTAGCTCTGTCAGGCGTTCTTGGATGGGTCCTGTTAAGTGAGTCCTGTCCTAGATGGAGGTAGCTGAGATTGTGTCTCAAAGTGCTAGTTTCAGGGGTGAATGGATTAAACAGTCCTCTTTCCTAACAAGTAAGTGTGGTCGTCTGGTCTGCAATAGTACTTGCAGGGCCATAAACCTCTCAAAAGTCTGACAAATGCAACAAAACCTCCCCCGGACACAAACACAAGCTGCCTTCTATTTCCAGGGGTGCATTAATCCATAGAGGTCTCACTAGGTTATGAACCTCTGCCTTAGAGACCATTAGCAGTTCTGACCTTCTTTCCAGATAGTTTAGCATTTTGGTGACCCTTTACAGTACTAGAAATTTCAAGCTACATTTAGAATAACCTGATCATGGTTACAGTCCGATTTCTACAACAAAAATCCTTGCATTAATACTCCTTTCTGGATATTACGGTGGGAAAAAGCTCATTTTAAGTCTTTGTTTCCAAGCACAACATAAGGTGTTTGGATCATTACATTGCTTGGCAACTCAGGGAGAGAAGTCACACACAGAGCTCCCCAGATACACACATGATCTCACACACACGCCTCTCTATACCTGCTCTATCTGTCACACATAACCGCCCCCCCCAACACACACATTTCCATACACGTAGGCACTTGGGTGTATGTCCATGCACATCATTCTCTAGTATCTACACACCCCCACACACATCTGTGCAAGTCCGCTTTCACATATAGATTCTCAGACCCACCCCCAGCTAGCTTAAGGACCTGGTCCTCTGTGACTTCTGGCTCAACTTGGGACCTTCTCTTCCCTCCTTCACCCCCTCTTGGCTTAGACACCCCCCTCTCTTCCTCCCACCCAACAGTAAATATCCCCTCCTGAGTTCGAGCGAATGTAAAAGAAGCACAGTAGGAAAGTGGTAGATAAATTTAACAAGCATTAAAGTTAATATATAATTTAAATATGTATAAAATTATTCCATGCATCGATTAGAAAATGGGCTGTTGACCGTTTCAAGGCAACAATCAATTCCAGAGTTCATAGGTCAGGTCAAGTTTCTTTCTAATGATCTACCCAAGAAGCAGCATTAGGGAGATAATGAACTCCACGGGCTTACAGATGTGATCTATGGCCAGGAGGCCGCCCAGGGCCGGCTGTAGACCGAGTTTCCTCGTGGGCTCGTGTAAAAGCTTGGCTGGGTGACAGCCCATGATGTAATCAAGGCAGCCTCTGAGATGACTTGCCTTTTTATTTATTTATTTTTTAAAGACCGCATATGTCTTGCTTGTCGTTGGACAACAGCGGTGGAACCCCATGAATGTGGTTTGTGTGCAGAGCTTCCGTTTTTCTGGGAAGTGAGATGGAGGCAGCCTGCTGTGTTCACCACCTGGTCTGACAGGGGATGCTAAGCTGTTCTGGCACTTCAGCCATAGCTTGTCAACAAGTGGGGAGATCCCTCCAAATTACTGCTGAGACTGGAGGACCCTTCCCATGGCTATCCTTCAATTTCTTTTTACAACTTTGGGGCAAGGGAGGAGAGGGGGAGTGGAATGGGACAAGTGGTCCAGAGACAGAATGCAACAGAAGTATGGTGACTAGTAAGGCTGGCCCTCCACAGCTGTCTCTTCCTTTCTCACCCTGCTGTCTCATGGGGACTTGCATCCTGGCTTTGAGCTGGTTGGGGAACTTTCATTTGCCTTCAGATCATTGTTAGTGCACCACCCAATGGCCAACAAACTGAAGGCAAAGAACATCACATCTCAAAGTTCCCAGTTTTATACCAAGAGGAGTTTGCTCTTAAAAATCGTTGAGCTTTTTTTTAATGTAAAGAGGTTATTTATTATTATTATTTTAAATTTAATATATTTTAAATTTATATGTAAATTATATATTATTATTTTAAATATATTTTTATTTTGTTTTATTATATTTTCTAATTATTTATAATTAGAAAGTATAATAATAAAATAATAATTTATTATTTTATTATACTTTCTAATTAAATTGTAAGTAGGGCACCAAAGTAAAAACCGAGTGGTGAGGGGTAGACATGTAGCTTCCTGGGCCAGTGGGGGGTGGGAGTGGGCGGGAGGGATGGGTCACAGTCTTTTGGTGGTGGGAATGGTGTTTATGTACACTCCTAGCAAAATGTAGACATATAAATCAGTAGTTAATTAATATGAGAGGGGGAAATCAATTGTATGTCTCAAAGTTTCTCAAAACACAAACTGAATCTTTTTAATATATAGGCTATGTATTTGATATACGGACTCTCTCAAAAGCCTAGACCAAGTAGATTAGAAGCTTCCAATAGCACAGCTATATACAAGATACTGGGTACTGTACAGCAAACCATAACAAAGGGACTTTTCAAAGTTAACCCAATTAACAAATAATGTGATGATAATATTAACTATTGATTGTCTTTTTGAACCCTAAGACAGCAGGAACCTCACATCTTCACTATAGAGCCCCTACTTCCCCCAGTCCTGGAACCCTTGGATAGGGCCCACTTTCCCATATACATCTCCCAATCCAAACCAAATAATATTGCATCCGCCGATCACAACCTAACCAAAGCAACGATTGCCATCTCAACATGCTTCACCTCAGACTGTATCCAGAGACTTCACGTGTGGAATGACAACCCTTCAGCTTCATTACTCGGGTGAGATCTTTCCTTTAATAGTACACTCTAATTTCATCTCAGGTAGTTCACTTTCTAACAAAGTCCCATAACCTAGATATACACCAGTTTCTGTGAGAGAGAGCTTATGTGCACACGTATCCATAAACTACTGCAAAATATATACCTGAAAGCAGGATTACACTAGAGTTTACAGTGAGTACCTCCCTAACACTTCCTCTCCACTATTCCAAGGTTGGGATCCATGATTGCTCAACAAATTGTTTGGCTTCATATGTTAACTCTCTTTTCAATCACCAGGTTCCAGATGCCACCAGGATGCTGGCTAGGCTTCCCTGGATTGAAGACCCCACCAATGTGTCCTGGAGCTCAGCTTCCCCAGAGACACACCCTACTAGGGAAAGAGAGAGGCAGACTGGGGGTATGGACCGACCAGTCAACGCCCATGTTCAGCGGGGAAGCAACTACAGAAACCAGACCTTCTACCTTCTGCAACCCTCAACGACCCTGGGTCCATGCTCCCAGAGGGATAGAGAATGGGAAAGCTACCATGGGAGGGAGTGGGTTATGGGGATCGGGTGGTGGGAATTGTGTGGAGTTGTACCCCTCCTACCTTATGCTTTTGTTCACTAATCCTTTCTTAAATAAAAAATTTTTTAAAAAAATCGTTGAGCTTTTTTTTAATGTAAAGAGGTTATTTATTATTATTATTTTAAATTTAATATATTTTAAATTTATATGTAAATTATATATTATTATTTTAAATATATTTTTATTTTGTTTTATTATACTTTCTAATTAAACATTTTTTTTACTTATAAAAAGGAAACACTGGCAAAAACCATAGGATTAGAGGGGTACCAGGGTTATGGCTGGGGTTTAGTTTCTGCATGATGAACCCACTGCTCCAAGTGGCCATTTTTTCTTCTTTCTATTTTATTTGATAGGAAAGAAATTGAGAAGGAAGAAAGGGAGAGGGACAGAGAAAGAGAGACATCTGCAGACCTGCTTCACCACTTGTAAAGTGTGTCCCCTGTAGGTCGGGGGCAGGGGCTAGAATCTGGGCCCTTGCACATGTGAATGTATGTGCTCAGTTGAGTGCACCTCCACCCAGCCCCATAAATGACTCATTATGCCAATATCTGCCAAGCTGTAATTGTTTCTCTGCTGAATATGGACCTTGGCAGGTCAACTCATATCCCAACCTGTTTCTATCTTATCCTAGTGGAGTAGGGCTCTGGGGAGGTGTGGTTCCAGGACACATTGGTGAGGTTTTCTGGGCAGGGAGGTCTGGATGGCATCATGGTAGCATCTGTAACTTGGTAGCTGAAAGGCAGTATGATATAAAATAAATAGTTGATTAAAAAGGTACCCAAAGGTGGGAATAGGCAAATGAAACTAGGGGTCTTCATGTGGGAGGAAGCTGGGAATTATTTTTAGGTATGTTCCATGGGATCCATGACTTTAGTAACTTTTGCCTGAGCCCGATAGTTAGCATGTGACTGGGCTAAAAGTAATGTCTGGGAAGATGGTGTCAGAGTTGAGAATAGGACTAGAAATCTGGATTTGGACAAAGAGTAGCTCTCAAATATGACTAAAGGTCCTTTTTTTGTACTTCCACTGGATCACATATATGATTATGTCAGAATCAACTGTAGAGATCAGTTTGTTTCTTTCCTGCTTAATGAAAAAAGCCCTGACAAGGATTAGTCTAGCTTTCTTGCCTTGGATTTCCTGGCATGCCCAGTGAATTGCATGCCTGTGAAAGGTGTTCAGCAAATACCTGTTGAATAGAGCACAGGCAGCGCAGCCTGCTACTGGGGTTTGCTGCATCCCATGGCTGTCTAATCAAGCCTGGAGAGGACAAGTCTCACCTAGAGGAGACCAGAATGGAGGTTCATTCCTGAGAGGGTGAGATGAAAACAGGAGTCAAATCCAGACTAAAGAACATGATATGTTCTCCATCCTCCCACAGCATTTTCAAAAGGATGGAATGACAATGGGACCTCAAGGTAAGCTTTTTCAGAGGAATAACCTGGAAGGGGCTGGTTCTGTGCTATATAGGACACAAGTAAGGGCTGTCTCTCCTGTTCTGTCCTTTGTGATAATGGGCTGATAGAATGTCATGACATCAAGGAGACTCCCAGACTCCCCCTCATTTCGCTTGGCCAGTCTCTTCCTGCACCTTCCATCCCTCTGTCCTCTCCTCTCGAGTCTCTGCCCCTGCTTTTGTACTCTGGAGGCCTCAGAGTTTTAGGCTCCAGTCAGCGGGACAGCTGTAACTTTAAACTGCAAGCCCCGTTCAACCTCTGTAAGTCTGGCCCAAGTAGCACTGAGAGAAAGATATAGGGAGATGAGAAAGCTTCCACTGATAACCAAAAATGCTGGCATGCAAGATCCTTAGGATGGCCTTAGGAATGAGTTGCTAATGAAGATAAGATATTAGGTCACCAGGAAGGATCTTATTCTAAAAGTTCTGTTTTGAGAATATCTCCATCACATCCAGTAGAAGCCTTATGCCCATCAACAGTCTTTCACTATACCCCCACCCAATCCCTCCCCAACCCCTGTAAATTCTATTCTTTCTGTTACTGTGGATTTGTCTACTCTGTAATTTCATGACATAATCATATAGTATCTGATATTTTGATTCTGTCTTTATTTTAAATACTTATTTATTTAAATGAAAACAGCCACAGAGAGAAAGATACTCAGAAAGAGACCAGAACACTGCTCAGCACTGTTTTATGGTACTGGTAGAAATTGAATCTGGGTCTCAGAGCCTCAGGCATTGAAGTCTTTTGCAGAACCATCATAGTATCTCCCTAGCCCCCTGTCTTTTATTCCATAGAGCATATTTTTTAAAGTTCTTTCATGCTGTAGCATAAATCAAACATCAATCCTTCCTTGTGATTGAATGGTATTCCACTGTGCCAAGATGATGGATTTCATTTATCAATTGTTAGACATTGGATTGTGGAAAAAAGATCCACTGATCATGGCACCCTCACCTCATTCTCCCCACTCCCACACTTAGCACATCTCTGTTGACTGCACCGACACGTGTGCCTGCTGGGGGAGAGAAGCCATGTGCTAAGTGATCACTGTGCAGTGCTGGAAGAGACACACACCAAGTGGGTCCCATAATTTTTGGTTGTCTTCCCAGGAGGCATAAAGAGCAACCCACAAACGGGTTTGTAACAACCTTATCCCCCTCATTAATCTCAGAAAGTGGAGGAAGGTCTTGTACAGCAATGTGTGTACATTACTGAACTAACCAGGCATGTAATTAGCGCTCAGGTGCTCAGCGGAGGAAGAACTGCTCATGATTAGTCAAATTTAGCTTTCATGCCCTGAACTGGAGAAGCTGCAGTGCTGCCCAATGCACAGAGTTGCCTTCTTCACTGCCCACAGTCCCCTGCACACCATCCAAGCCTCTGTCCTCTCTCGTACGCAAGGAATTTGATGTTTAGGTGTGTTTATGAATGTTTATGGAAATTTATGTAATTTCCCCATAAACATTGAATCATGATCTGACACAGAAAGTCAGAGATCCTGGTGGTTGGATGTGAAGGACCCTGTGGGAGCCAGTTGTGGGAGCAGTTGATCTCTCCTCTATGTGAAGATCTTACAGGAACGAAATGGAGATGAATGTTGACATGAATCAAGTGTTAATGGGATTTGGTTCTAAAACCATCTTTGCAGTCAGTGTGGAGAATTTGTCTACCAGGTGACACCAGGTTACCACAAAGCACTTTTGCTGCAGGAAGAGACACAAATGGTTTCAAATCTCAAAGGTACCTCAGAGAATGCCCAGACCTACCTTTAGCTTTGAAGAAGGGGAAACTGTGGTCCAGGCTGGGAAGCTGCTTGCTCATGCTCATACAGACAATGATAGAGTTAGGACTTCTGGCTTCCCAAGGCCATGTGGTCTTCTTTAGACTCCTTGAATTGGATCTGATCCAACCCTCTCCAAGCTGGTGGAGAAAATCCAGACTTCTAGAGATTTCATTAGGTAAAGCTCGGGGTGGAGCTAATACATCTGTGAAGGTCCCGTTCTATGAAAGTGTGGTTCAGTGGGATGAGAGATCTTTCTTTTCTAAATAGAAATGACTTACTTTGTTCTTAAGCATTTAGAGGGGGAAGAATATGAGTTAAAGTGATGTACAATGATGAATACTTCAAGGTAGAGCTACTTTTTCGAACATGTAAGTTATTGAACCGATTAAGGCAGAATGGAGTGACTACCGCATATTGTTCAAATTATGTTGTTTAGAAGCAAGACAGAGGACAGGTGGTAGAAGCAAAAATAAACCTGTCAGTTTTCTTTATGATTTCATCTCTTTTGGAGAAAGGTACCAGGTGACCTTAGAGTTTGGGTTTGTAATACCTTACTCTGTTATCTGAGGTATTCTATCTAGTCTCAGTCTTTAAAGTTGTAACTTCCTGGTAAATATCTTCTACAAAGGCAAACCAATGGACCATTCCTGAATACCTAGTTTTTAAATCTTTTTTCTATGACTGTCCAGATCTATGTGTTTTTGCAGTCAAATGCTCAACCACTGAGCTATACCCCCAGATCTATGTGTTTTTGTATTATAAATGTCCTTCCAGGGGGTGGGCAGTGGCACATCTTGTTAAGTGCACATATTACATGCCCAAGGAGACCTGGGTTCAAGACCCTGGTCCCCGTGTACAGGGGCGTGTGTCACTAGTGGTGAAGCAAATCTGCAGGTGTCTCTCTTTCCCTTTCTATCCCTTTTAATTTCTCTCTGAAGAAAGAAGTTAAAGGGAAAAATGGTCACTGGGAAGAGTGGGTTCAGAGTTCTGGCACGAAGCCCCAGTGATAATCCTGGTGGAAAAAAAATGTCTTTCTACACTGGCTTAGCCTAGTTCAGTTCAAGTTTCTCCTCTTCCATGAAGCCTTCTCTGACTACTTTTGTGGAAAGAGCTCAAGGAACCTGGAAGACTTTTCCTTCCCAGGATGTCAAGTGAGGCTGACTCAGTTATTTGGGAAAGGCCATGGGGCCAGGGCTGTGTTATGTATAACAAAGAGGAATGGCCAAGGTGAGGCTCAGAATTTGGTCCTTAGCTCCAGGCCAACACATAACTTTCCCAGCTCCATACATTTGAGCTTGAAATTAGAATGAAAGAAGTATTGCCTTGAAAGGATAGTAGTCGGTGAGAACAAGCTTATTGCTAAAACATAGACATTTCTAATCAGCTTTGTATTAATTTGCATGTGTTCACCTCTAAGGGCTCTAATACTCTTCCTATGTGTGTCTGGCTTATCTCCTTACTGAAATTATCCATGGCTGGAATTCTGTAAGCTCCAAGGGTCTGACCCAGCACATCAGTGCTCTCCCTTTTTTTTTTTTTTTTGTGCATTGACATGGATTCTACATCCTTCTTTAATTCTGCCTTCTCTCCTCTCTTTTTTATTTCCCTGAGCTTAAGATAAAATGCAAGAGGTGATCAGGCAGTATCAGTGATTACTTAAGTCTGCACAAAATAATGCATGCTTCCAGGTAGCTTGCCAGTGAGTTCTAAGATACACAGAGATCCACCCCCTCCAACTCTCTTATAAATGGCAGTTTCTATTCTATTTTGCTTTAATGCAAAACCATGACAACAAGGTTTCACGTCACCTCCAGAAAGGACCCATCTCCAAGCTTCTCATCTCTGAGTCCTCTCATCTCTAAGCAGTGTGTGCCAAAAGTTTATTGTTTGGGTACTCAGTAATGGCCCTGGTCTCCTATTCTAAGCTGTTCCTTTTGATAAAACACGCTCTTTAATTAAAAACATCCTCCAGACACTGCAACTGCTGCTCATACCCAATTCATCAGTGGTGACGCTGGAAGAGGAGGAGGAGGAGGAGCTGAAAGGTTAATAAAAATAGCCAAGGTCCACAACTTAATTCCTGTGCATTAGCCCTGTCCTGCATTTGGCTTTTCCAGTCTTGGTTTTTCTGCTAGTGAAACAAGCAGGATTAGTGCCTGGCCAGAGAAGCTGGGGTCATAATTACACCCTGTGCAAGGGAGGGTGGCAGAAGCCCCAAATAAATCCCTGGACAATTATTAAAATGACCCAATGCATTACACAAATTAGAACAGGCTGGGACTTTTGGGGAGAAGGGAGGGGAGTGAAGACGCAGTATTTAAGTGTTCTTGTAAGCCATC
The DNA here is from genome assembly GCF_950295315.1 of Erinaceus europaeus. Classification (NCBI taxonomy): domain Eukaryota; kingdom Metazoa; phylum Chordata; class Mammalia; order Eulipotyphla; family Erinaceidae; genus Erinaceus; species Erinaceus europaeus. The sequence continues at coordinate 62,253,936 of NC_080176.1, forward strand.
TAAGATATTAATGTTGCAAAGCTCCTTATGAATATTTAAGAACATAAAATGGAGCTCCACTAACATCCCACATCACCACAGAAGCCTGTAATACAGTTGAGCCCACTTAAGATGGCCAGGCCCCAGCCCAGGCAGATTGAAGCAGATAATGCAGGGCTGGTGCAGCTGCAGGGGAAAGCTAGTCTCAGGCCAGCATGATCATCCTGTGTTCCATCCGTACAGAGGTGGATTTAGTAACTTACAACTTTTGTAGGGGTGACTCCTTTGTGATTATAAACCTGTTTGCCACGCCTTACTTATTTTAATTGTATCACACAGGGAGAAATTGAGAAGGGGAGGGGAGACAAAAATGGAGAGAGATCTCTGCAGTGCAGCTTCACAGCTCTGGAAGCTCCCCTTCTGCCCCACCCCCACCCCACAGGTGGAGCCAGGAGACTGAACCTGAATCCTTATTCATGGTAATGTTTACACTCAACTAGGTGTGCCACCACCCAGCCTGATGGTTTGAAAAGACTGACATTGGCCCTGACTTTTATTTTTTATTAGTGATTTAATAATGATCTACAAGAGTATAAGATAACGGATATAATTCCATACAGTTCCTACCACCAGATTTTTTTTTTTTTGTCTCATCTTCTCCTTTGGAAGCTTCCCTATTCTTTATCCCTCTGGGAATGTGGACCAAAATTTATTTTGAGATGTGGAAGGTGGGAGGTCTGGCTTCTGTAACTGCTTCTCCACTGGGTATAGGCAGTGGCAGGTCGATGCATACCCCCAGCTTGTTTCTGTTGTTTCCGTAGTGGGGTAGGGATCTGGGGAGATGAGACTTTGGGACACATTGGTGAGGTCATCTGCCCAGTGGAGTTAGGTTGGAATCACAGAAGCATCTGCAACTTGGTGGCTGAAAGGTGATAGGATATAAAGAAGGACAAACTGTTTAATGGACAGGAACCAAAAGGTAGGAATAGGGTAGATGAAATCAGGAATCTTCAATTGAAAAGGAGCTAGAAAGTCAATTTTAGCTATGTTCAATGGGGAACATGACGTTAGTAATTTTTTAAAAATATTTATTTATTCCCTTTTGTTGCCCTTGTTGTTTTTTATTGTTGTAGTTATTATTATTGTTGTCGTCGTCATTGTTGGATAGGACAGAGAGAAACGGAGAGAGGAGGGGAAGACAGAGAGGGGGAGAGAAAGATAGACACCTGCAGACCTGCTTCACCACCTGTGAAGCGACTCCCCTGCAGGTGGGGAGCCGGGGTTCGAACCGGGATCCTTGTGCTGGTCCTTGTGCTTTGCGCCATGTGCGCTTAACCCGCTGCGCTACCGCCCGACTCCCGACGTTAGTAATTTTTACCTGAGTTTGATAGCTACCATGTACATGGACTATAAATATTGTCTGGGGAGATAGTGTCAGAGAGTAGCTTCCAAACTTAAAGAAAGTATGTAAGTACAATGAACTGTGTACCCACCCATTCAACCTAGGGCCATATATATTTATATTTAGAACAGGAACCTGTGTGACCTCTGATTCCCTGTCAGTCTGAGCTTGCAGTCCCTGGTCACAGCTGGGAATATTCTAGACTGTATTCATTTCAAGACCAGTCTTCCTTGAGGGGCAGCTGAGTCCCAGTGCTGGTGCTCAAGAACACTTTCTGCCTGGCTTAACCACACAAGACTCTGTGAGCCATTGGCTATAACTTTATTAAATATAAATGAGTCCAGCTGTAAAGCAGAGTCAGCTGACATGGTTCAGATTCTATCTCTTTACTTTCTAGCCATGTGACTTCATTCAACCTAGTTATTCTTTTGGAATGTCCGTTTCTTTATGGAAGATCATGGGATAGGGGGATGACTAAGAGTCGGGCCTTTGAGAATATGTGAGGATTAAATGAGGTAATGCCTAATAAGTGTGTGGTTCTTCTTTCTGGGGATTGTAAGGTGTATGTATAATCATCATCTGAAATTCTAGAATAAATCCATCCAGCTAATACTTAAAGTCCCCCAAATCCTTGAAGAAGAGAACACATTAGTCTTTACTGAACAATATTGTTGTGAAGTCTAACATCATAAGGTGTTAATTGAGATTTTTTATTACATCTTCTGGTGATCAAAATATCACGGCAAAGTGTCACAGAAGAGGTGTATAAAAGTACAGAAAGAGAGAATTGAGAAGAAAGTCTGTTGTATTTCTTGCAGTTTCCGGGCCAGACTGATTCTTTGCATAAAGCTCCCCAGTTACTTCTAGTGACTATTTGGGACAAAGGAAGGCAAGTCTGACTCTCATCTTCCCCCAATAATGTCATGTGCAAGTGCCAATGATCAACTATTAATTATCATTAATATTTGTCAGACACTATGCTAAATACTGTCACTTCATCCTTATAATAACTGTTAGCATCCTTATTTTGCAGTTGGATAAACCAAAGCTCAAGGTGACACAGCTGAAAAGAGGTGGCAACTCCTGAATTTGAACGTGGGCAGTCTGAGTCTAGATCCCTTAAACATTACTACCTCCTCCACAAATATTTATGAGAATATGATGGCCAGCCTGGCTCTGACCCCAAATCCACTTTGCCTTTGCAGTATTCATGTGGTCCCTGTTATCTACACACTGATCATTAAGAAATATTTAGTACCTACCATGTGCCAGGTGCTAATGTAACCTGTGCTTGGAAGAGATGCTATTGAGCCAAAGAGCTCAGAGGGATGTGTTGGGACATCTATGCTCTGTCAACCCACTCTTGTCTGAGGGTCTAGATGAACCCGTAGAATTGCTTTCAAGGACTTGAATGAGTGCTCAGAAGGTTCCTCTTTTCGTGGCTCTCTGAGGATGCTGGAACTGTAGACTTGTGGAAACGGGAGAGCCTTTGACCTCAATAATATTTTAATTAACAGGTATCAGCAAGTCATGATGAGCAAGTCAAGATAAATGCATGTAGAGGAAAGAACAGCTACATACGTGCAGTGCACATTTTGTTCTTGCTTACAAAACTCTTGTTTTTCTCCTTCTGAAATATAAGCTCTATTCTTCCTTTTAAGACTATGATTATTTTAGTTCTAACCCATCTTCTTTTCGTTTGATATGAAGGGCCTTTAGGCGCCCACACAACTAAACTTTTTTTTAAAAACTATCATTGTCTCTTGTGGAAGAGTTTTGTTTTCAGAAGGCTCCTGTATGAAGTATAGTGAATGTTTTGAGGCACAGAATTTGTATTCACCTGCACAGCGTCTGTGTTCATCAGGTACTAAACAGTGACTATATTCTAGTTCAGGGAATTAATAAGCAGTGACACTATCTTCTCTTGAATTTGCCACTGGGTCTAGCCCTAACATAGGACTTAGCCTGTGGGGGATATGCTTTGATAACACTAGCCCTCTATATTTTCATTTTAGGCAGATTTATGCTTAGTATCTAGCAAGCCTGAAATATACTGTGTAAGGTTTGTATAGACGTGGAGAAACTATTAAAAATTGTTTGTAGACCTTGTTGGAGTTTGCTAGGTTGTGCCTTTTATCAAGAGTATCCTGTGTGCTATAAGAAAGCAAAGATGGGTTTCCTGACAAGCTCACTGGATTATGAGGAAAACAAACCTTTAAATGGCCAGTCATTTTTTTGGATATTCTTCTGTTGAATTATAGTGATGGTCCTTAACTCCACTGACAATAACTTTAAAACCCATGAAGTTCAAAGATGTCAGTGGTTTTCCAGTCTCTGTCTTTCCTTTAAATCCTTTCCTTAAATGAAATTTTATCTGGAAGGTGTAGGTTGAATTTTGATTAAGTTTTTAAATAAAATGTCATGCCCAGTGTTGCTAGAGAGACTCTGAGAACTTCCTGGAACTTAGAGAAGTTATTATGAATCAACACAGGTGTCTGTGAGACAAGTGCTGTTCATTTTGGTGGCACAGTACTTGGTGATTTTCTTTCTGGGGAACATTATTTTATATACTAACAAACCCACGGATTTGGGGGGGTGGTATTTGTCAAAGATGTTTGACTTAATCTGAAAACTTAAGTACCTGGAGTTTCTGGTTACTTTTAAAGACTATTTTCAGTGCTTATATTTAGCAATAGCCCACAAAGAATCAAAGTAAGATGCCATGTAATGTAATGTAATGTAATGTAATGTAATGTAATGTAATGTAGTGAATCAAAATATCAGGTAGACAAAAAATAAATGACATGGATCTATCACATATAATGTGTTCACTCTTCCTTGTATATTCTAGAAGGGGCTAACGAAGCTTCCCTTTTCAAGTCACTGAGAAATCTCACAATGGTGAGTGCCACCATCTTTGAAGAGAGCTGCAGAAGCTCTTATCTTTATGCTGAGAGTGTTGTAGCTGAAATGGGATCTCTAATTTCACTGGGGTTACTAGGATCCCCAGAGAAAGAAACCAAGGAATGACACTTTAAAACCTCTAGGGACAGGTAGTACATGTATTATTGAATGTTCTTAATTGCAACATAATCTATACTGACTGACTTTAGCAGAGAAGAGATTGTATAAAAGCATATTAGGTACCAAATATAATGCATTGACAGTAGATGACTAAAGAGCAAAGCTGGGGCTGCGGGATGGTTTTAGTGAGGTGTCATTGTTTCTTGGCACTGGTAATGCTCAGGACTGGACACCAGACACTCTGCACTGTCGTCATGGTAGTGCTTACTACTTCCACCATGCACTCACCAGATATCAGTTCCACTAAATTTAGCCTCCTCTTCAGCTAGCCAGTTCTTACCTCAATTTCACATAGACCCATCAGACTTATCAAAATCTAAGTCATCTACCTACAGTATAACTGCAAGAGAGCTCGGGAATGTGAGACGTTTGAGCTGGATATATTATTGCACTGTTTTTGTTAGCAAGGAAAATATCACTGTGTGTGGTTGTGGCCCACAATGTAGTGCAGTGGATAAAGGCCTTGGACTCACAAGTACAAGGTGCCATGTTTAATGGTGCATAGTATGGACCAGCATGATGGCCTGGTTCTCTCTCTCTCTCTCTCTCTCTCTCTCTCTCTCTCTCATAAACAAAGTAAATAAATAAAATTTGAAAAAATGTTGAGTGAGCACTGAGTAATCAAACAACAGTGTTTATCACTGCATAGCTCCTTAACAGTGGGCTAGGAGAATATGAAATCCTGGACTTATAGCTATTTTTGTCAAATTGGCTGTGAATATTCTTGCATTAAAATAGAAGTACAATATTCTGAAATCTTTTGGTCCATACAAGCAAAATAAATATGTAGGTAGAAGATATTAGACTGAGAGAATGAAATCCTCTTTTGAGTTAGCAAATATGGAGAAACATTGCTCTTCATTCAATACTTCAACTTAACCCAGAGCTCAGACATCATCAAAGAAGGATCCTGCCACTGTTTTGTGATTATATATTGCAAATCCTGCTCCTGGTTATCTTCAAGGAGATCTGGAATAATGTAACAAGAAGGGGCCCGGGAGGGGGGCGGGTAGCACAGCAAGTTAAGCGCACATGGCAGAAAGTGCAAGGACCTGGGTAAACATCGGGGTTCCAGCTCCCAGCTCCCCACCTGCGGGAACTTGTAAAGCAGGTCTGCAGGTGTCTACCTTTCTCTCCCTCTCTCTGTCTTCCAGTCCTCTCTCCATTCCTCTCTGTCCTAACCAACAGCTATAGCAACAACAAAAAGGGCAACAAAAGGGGGAGGAATTAGCCTCCAAGAACAGTGGTTTCATAGTGCAGGCACCGAACCCCAGCAATAACCCTGGAGGCAAAATAATAATAATGTAACAAGATAATGGTGACTTGGAAGAAAAGAAATGTGTGTACCTTTTCAATATTTTTACAGGCACTGAGCTAATTCCCAGAGATCCACTGTCCCCTGTGGTCTAATCATCAGTGGGGAATCGTGTAGGATGTAGAAAATAGAAGAAACACTTGGTATCATAGTTAGTCCATTTTATGTTATTTTCTGCGTTTCTTCTGGCTGTATAGTTAGAATACATAAATTTAGCACCAAGAAGAAATACTGCAAAATTTCCTTAGGTTTTTTAAGTGCCTAAAAGAATATGAATTAGTGAAGCAGGGGCCAGGTGGTGGCGCACTGTGTTGAGCACGCATGTTACAGTGCACAAGGACCCAGGTTCAAGCCCCCAATCCACACCTGCAGGGGGAGAGCTTTGCAAGTGGTGAAGCTGTGTTACAGGTGTCTCTCTCTCTCTCTCCCTTTCTATCACCCCCTTCTCTCTCGATTTCTGGCTGTCTCTATCCAATAAATAAATAAATAAAGATAATTAAAAACTTATTAAAATGAATTATTATGTGAAAAACTGAAAAATGTTATGCATGTACAAACCATTGTATTTACTGTTGACTGTAAAACATTTATCCCTCAATAAAGGGAGAAAAATGAATTAGTGAAGTAAAAGTACCACTTTATTTGTGGTGGACATTATTTTATATCCATGGTAGATATTATTTCATTTTGCTAACAGGGTTATCACTGGGGCTTAGTGCCTGCAGGACCACAACTCCTATCAGCTATTTCTCCAATTTTTCTTTGGTAGGGAGTAAAAAGGAGGGAACGTGAGATAGAGAGGAGAGTGCTTCTCTCTGGAGGTGAGGAAAGGAGGTTGAACCCAGGTCTTAGCATTATAATGTATGTGTCCTACTGGGTATGCCACCACCTGTCCCCCACTCTCATGAGAGACATTAGTAGAGTCATCAAGACTCAACATGTGCTGCTGTGGTAGCTTCTATTACAACCCCACTTAAAGCTCTTGTGTGTTCAGTACACAAAGCGGCTCTATCTTGGAGAGTAAATAATTGTAAAGATGGTAAAGTGATCTCCAGTTACAGATATTCCAGATATGGCTGCCCTCTTGGAGAAAATAGTCTAACCTTGGAACTTATTTTGCACTTGGTACTTACTCCTACTTATAGAGCCCATGTGTTTGTTGTTATTTGCTTGTTTTTTAAATTCTATTCCAATAGGAAGACAAAGTTTGCTTTTACCTGGCAAACAAGGGATTGTAGTATACTTCATTACTCTAGTTCTCCATCTCTGTGTCACAGTTCATCCCACAGAGATATTAAATCATCTCCTCATTTTACAAGACATCAGATTGATTCAGTATATTGACAACATCATGCTGCTAGGACTTGGCAAGCAGGAGATGTATGTATTATAGTTGTCTGGGTGAAGTTCATGAGTGCCAGGGAACAGGGATTGAATGTCATGAAAATGCAGTTGCTTAATGATCAATAGATAACTGTTAATTTCTACTTTATGTAATTTACATATATAGGCTCATATTTTGAAATGTAATTTAAATCAGTATGTTTGTGCTATTCTGTTTTTTTAATTTACATATGCATTCATATATGTGAATTTTGCTAGTGGTTCACTCTTACCTAAAATAATCCAGTTAGCTTTGCTGCCCCACTAGAGCATAGGTTGTCTCTGTTTTCCTCTGTTCTAAGTACCATTGCTATAAATGTCTTCATATAAATGGCTTTTTTTTTTTGGTTTGGGTTATTTCCTTAGGGTACAGTACCTAAAGTGGAATTACTATGTCAAAGGGTATGAACAGTTTTATAGCTTTTGTTACATATTGCCCTATTGCTCTCCAGACAGATTGAACCAATTTACAATGCTACTGACAGTACATAGGAATGCAATTTCCCCCTCAGTCTGTCCAATTGGATTTTATATGTTTTATTTATTTTGGTTAAATTTAATATCACATAATGATACCTTAAACCTGTGGTTAATATGCATTTCTTTAATTTTTCATCACACAATGTTACATTGCTCTTTGTCATTCTATAGTTTGCTTTTGTTATTCTGGTCTCCCTGGTACAGTTGAAAGTCTATTGTAGTAGAGACTGTGGTTTGTCCATATATTTAGCCATGTCTTCATTATTTATCAGGTGCTTACTTTATTCCAGTCCCAGGACTTTGCTAAGTTTAAGGGATACCGGAAACTAATATGTAGTCCTTCCCTTTTTGGGATTCTCTTTGTAAATGGAGAAAGTAATAGGAGCGGGGATGATTATTAAATGTAACTTTAAATGTGCACATAATGAGACCAAGGAGATAATTCAGCTGGTAGAGCTCAAAACTTGAGTGGATATAAACCCAAGTGCACCTCTAGAACAGAGTCTACCGAAGTGGTGCTCTGCTTTCTTACTCTTATAAAACAGATAAGAACATCTTTAAAAGGTGCACAGTGTTAGGAGGAGGAGGAGTAACTGCAAAGGTTGGGGAACCAGATAGAGATTTGGGTTTATCTCACGGACAGTGGGTTTCTAAAAACATCTTCTTGATAGGTATGGGAAATGGATGTGAAAGGAATAAGATACCAGAAAGGCCATTTAGGAAGCTGATTTTTTATTCCACCTGACAGAGAATTAGGGAGGAGAATGAGATAAATGAAAAGGCATCTTAAAGGCAAAAATCAAGAAGATTTGTTGATTCATTTTGTCATGAAAAAGGAAGTCTTAGGACTTACTCAAATTTCTGATTTGGACAACTAGATTGATAGTGATGGGGTAGTTTTAAAATTTTCTGTTGTAGGTGACAGAAGCTGAACTCAAATTCTTAAGAAAAGCGATATATAAAGGCAGCTATAGAGGGGAAGAAATTGACAGTTTCTAAAGTTGAGGGAAAAGATGTGGGAAACAAGGTCAAAATACCTCCAGGGCAAAGGCAATCAGCTTTATCTCTGCTCAGGTCTTTCCACATGCAAGAAAGATGACCACTAGTAGTTCCAAATATGCACCCCCATCTCTGAAAGTCCTTCTCTCACCCTACTTGAGTTATGAGTTCACCTGGATTAGTCCCTGTATCCAGCGAGGTGGGGTACTATAGCAACAAAGCCAGGATCTATGGTGTAGTTCTATGGAAAGAAATATGAAGAAGGTGCAGAATGTACTGAGAAGTTTAAGGAAATATCAGGCTCAGTTTTGATATCATTGTCCAAGAAAAAAAAATGGGGGGAGCAGGGGAGGGACATAGCAAATGACTTTTGATCCAGTTCTGATTTGGATGTATGAGATTCACAGCATTAACATACCCAGTCAATACCAAGTGCCATAATACTTTATTGAAATCAACTTGCTGGTGAGAGAAGGAGCCTGGCAAACAGCAGATGGCTCCCACACAGAAAGGCTAATCAATTCCGGCAAACAACAGTCATAATAAAAGAAGAGAACATAGTGGGCATGAAAATCTCAGAGACGAAGACTTTTGAAAATCTCAGAGACGAAGACTCCTGCTTGATAGAGGTGGGAGAAGGACACAGTCTCTGTGAGGCAGTGTGGTGGGTCAGTCCTTTACAACTCCCTCCATCCCTTCCATACTACTTTTCAGCCTCCCTCATACCCATTTTGGATTTCCCCACATCTGTGCCCCTGCTTCAGATCTTCAGATATCCTGCACCCACTTTTATGTATTTTTTATTTTATTGCATAGAGACAGAGAGAAACCAAAAGGGGGAAGGGAGACGGAGAGAGACACATGCAGCACTACTTCACTGCTTGTAAAGCTCCTCTCCCTACCCCCAAAAGATGGGGAATGGGGACTTTGAAACCTATCTTTGCATACAGTAAAGTGTACTTTCTACCAGGTGCAGCATTGCTCTATTCCCCCAGGAATCACTTTTCTTTCTTTCTTTTTTCTTTTTTTTTTAGGAATCACTTTTCTTAAGAGATAGAAAAAAACTATATTAACATACAATAAAGCATTAATGATGATAATATACTATAATTAGTCTTTCTAAATCAATAATATAGGACAAGAATCTAGAAAGGCATCAAATAAGGAACAAGGCAAAGAAAATCAACAGGAAATTCACAGAACAGCCCAAGGTCAATTTTTGGTTGTTGAAGAAATATGAATTCTACTTTTATTACTTATTGAAATATTGAAGTTTTAAAGACGGATTCCACAGAGTTAGCAAGATTATGGTAAACCACTACTCATCTGATACTGGTGGACTACTTCACTTCCTGGAAATGAAGTTGGCTATTTTCATTAAAAAAAAAAAAGTCTTACAAACGTCTATACTTACAAAATCTGGGGTTCTTTCCAGAGATTTACCCTATGATTGTAATCAGAACTGCATACATAGGTTATGTTTAAAGATACACATCACCTGAATTCAAGTCTCTAGCCATCTCAAAAAATCACCATGGGAAGGAGAAGCTAACTGTGTAGTATGTGATATCTCTCCTTCTCTCTCACTCTTATTATCTCTGTGTGTGTCCTTACATCTGGGGTAAAATGCAGACACAAAACCCTAGTTCAATACTGTAGAAAACAGAGATGATATCTTATATGACAGGAAATGACCTGACTAGCTCTCACTTATTCAAAGTCCAGAAATGAGTCCCTAAAAAAAATAAGTGGAATTTTTACAGCTCCTTCCTTCCTATTTACCCAACTTGACAATTCCTAAAATTTTCTACAAACTGGTAAAATAAATTTGTTTATAATGTATTTAATTTCTGCTGGAATATGGAGGCCAGATCCTCTTTATTGGTAGAGAATATTCTGCTGTCTCCAAAGAAACTACACCTAAGATCTTTCACTTCAAGCTTCTGTTGTGAACATATTTTTTTCTCATGTAGTATTGTGACTTCTCTGTTTTGTGGTCTTTAGGAGGTCTGATACATTATCTGAGAGTCTGATCTAGATGTTGAAGTATGGAAAGAAAAAACTTGTTTCATTATTTTTCTGGTTAATTAAATGCTGACCATCCATCTATCCATCCATCCATCCATCCATCCATCCATCCATCCATCCATCCATCCACTTGTCCAAACATTCCTCTCTTACTCCTTCCCATTGTTAATTGAGCACATGCAACAATGTGTTACAAACTGTGGTAAGTGTTGTGTGTTAGGTTTGCAGAGGTAACACCCATGACTCCTACCTTCAAGTCACTCATAGCCTGGGGAAGGTATCATGGGTGATAAAGAAACAGCTGTTCCTTACAGAATTCAACATACACACAGATGACTCCAGAACACACAGGTATGGTATCTAATCTAGACTCTGAATCAGACCTGGGTCTGAGGAGAAGATAAATCACTAGAGGACCATACAGAGTTCAGCACGACTGTGGAATCTAGAAGGTCCAGGGCAACCTGTCAAGACAAGAAGTGGCTGAAGACATAAAGGTTTTGGAGGAATTGCCTTGAAGTCAGAATTTGATGTAGGAGACACAGTGCAGGCACTGGAGCATTTCTGGGGCTGATTTAAGTTAATAGTGCAAAATCATACTGACCACAGGGAGGTAGATAAATGAAGGAACACTCTAGTCGTGCTCTTTCTTCTTCCTTTTCCCTTCTTGTTTGTCTCCTGGAATTCTTTGGGTGTGACTATAGTGAACAGGCCAGGCAGTTCAGTGTCTATGCCTGGCATTTTCTGGGTCATGAGTGATTTTCTTAGCAGCATGTCCAAGAGTCTGGTCTAGGATGGACAACTACAGACCTTTGCCTCCACTAAGAAGAACCTCAAATAGAACCTATAGTTCATCCAACACAATTTTTGTGAGAGAGCTTATCTTGTGCCCAGTATAGAGCAGCTTATGTGCAAAAATAACCTCTAGGCATTGACCACACTTTTTATTTACTTATTTTTTACTAGTGATTTAATACTGATTTACAGAATTAAAAGATAACAAGAGTACAACACTGTTTCTACCACCAGAGTTCTGTATCCCCACTCCCGCTATTGTAAGCTACAGCAGTTCTCCCAAGGTATGGATTAACTATTATTTCTATAACTATCTGTAGATGTATGTATTTGTCCTTGGGGGAAAAAAGTTGTATCCATTCTCCTCCTCCCTCCCTCATATGCCTGCCCAGTTTCCAGCTTTGCTCTGCCTCACCCCTTAGCATTTTGAATAGCGTCTGGTATAGTAAGTACACATTCCTGGGACTACTAACTTCTTGGGTGGGGAAATGCAGTTGTTTGTTTCCTGGCCTGAACAGTTGCTGACATTGTTGGTGATCACACACAGAAAATCCCTCCAGGTTTCTTAAGCTTGTGTCTGTGAATCAGAGCTCCTAGTATTGCCTGGTTACCTAATTCTCTCCAATTGGTCCGGCCAGCTGGAGGGAAGGCATTTTGGGTTGAAACCGCAATGCTCTGAAGATGCCATAGGAAGAAAAACACAGAGCCTTCCGCTTGGGATTGGGACTTGTGCCTTTAAGACCTGTCTTGGGAAATCAGCCTGAGTAGCATAATTGCGATGAAATTACCCCAGATCACACCCACACATTCATTATGAGATTCCTTATTGACACCTTGACAATTTGTTTCAGAAGACATTATTGCATATTCCTCCCTCTGGAATAGATACAGATGCATATAGACATCCAAACCCACACATAATGTATATGCATATTGGTGTGCTTTTATTATATAATTATACAAGACTATCAATCAGTTTTCATTGGGAACTCTGCATTTATAGTTCAGGAAGTTATTTAAAATCAAGAGGTGGAGAAGAGAAGCTATGAGAGCTAAAGACAGAGAGTTGAACTAGGCAGCATAGATTTGCTCTTAGGGGAGTTTTGCCCCCTGTACCCCTGTCCCCTTCTCTCCTGTCCTACCCTCCTGTGTAGTACCAGTTCTTGCTGCCATTGGAGACTCAGTTCTGGGTGGAGCTATATATGTAGAGTGTCCATAAAACAGTCCAAATAGGGTACCTCCTCAAGGTAATAAGGTACTATTACTGGTCCTATAGACCCATCATGGGGCACTGAGAAGCCACATTGTCTCACTTATCTGCTTACAATAGCAAAGGTATAGCTGGCTGCCAGACAAACTCATAATACCACCCAAGGTCCACAAAGACAAATCAAGATGCCCTAAAGTAGGACTTGTTAACCTTCTGCAGTCAAGACACACATGTCAACAAGGATATTTGTTCCATGCTTGGGCTCTGTATAGGGCTTGGGCTAGTAGTTATTACATTTTCTTTGTTCTATGCATAATTGCATTTTATTTATAGTTTATTTAGGAAGAACATTATATGCTGAGTTGGGATAAAACATCCTCTGTCTGTCTATCAATCTGTATATCTGGAAGACCAGAACACCACTCTGTCACATGTCATACATAGTGTCAGATATTGAATGCATGACTTTAAGCATGCAAGGCACACACTCTAACAGTTAACACATATGTAATTTTGTTACCAGTTTTATCATTGGGGCATGGTGCCTACATGATGACTCCACCATTCCCACTGGTCTTTCTTCCTCCTCTTTCCTTTTTTTTTTTTTTTAAAGATTGTATTCACTAATGAGAAAATAGGAGAGAAGGAAAGAACCAGACATTACTCGGGTACATGTGCTGCTGGGGATTAAACTCAGGACTTCATGCTTGAGAGTCTAGTGCTGTATCCACTGTGCCACCTCCCAAACCACCCTCCTTTTTTCTCAAAGAGAAAGAGAGAAATAGAAAGGGGGGAGGGATAAAGAGAGACAGCCGAAGTGTTACTCCACCACTGTGAAGCTTCCCCCCTGCAGGTGGGGTTTGGGGCCTTGAAGTTAAGTCCTTGCACATGGGAATGACTGCACTCTACTAGGTGCACCACCACCCAGTCCCATATTTTCTCATTTTTACAAGAAATTTGCTTCCTTCTGTAAATGCCTCTATTTCATACCAAGGTTTACATTTGAAATAACTAACACATCATCACTGAGTGAGATTCTTGATGATCTTTGAAAATTCTTTATAGTCAGTCCCTATTGATAAAAAAAAAAACTTTGCACAAGTGGTCGATAAAAAATTTAAAGCCATTTTTGTAGCCATTAAAGATTCATAGCAGTTGGAATTGTATTTCAAGAATTTAGCGGACTTCCTTTTCTTTCATTGACAAATGCAGTGTTGAAAGATTTTGTGATGATGCAGGTGGGTTTCCACCCACTTGAACTTATTCATATCAAGGATTCCGAACAAGGGTGTACTCTCTTTGACAGAACATGGAGGTATTGTTGGAGTTTTCACTCTGTAGCTGTGTGGATGATAGTGGAATGACACTACCAGCTGCAGATACAAAAGTATCTGACAAATATAAGACTCAAATAGGCCATTGTCCCTATGTCCACCATTAACCCACCCAGGACTCTGCCCCTTTCTCCTCTGAATGCTACTACATGTGATATTGTATATGGTATCTTGTGGTTTAGGAACTGCTCTGGTAGCTCCACACTGTGCATCCTGGTAAAAGTGGCCAGCAGGCCTCTCAGCAGGTTGTTAGGGTAGGTGTGGAGCTAAAGAGTAGCTCTGGGGCCAGGTGGTGGTGCACCTGGTTGAGTGCCCATGTTACAGTGCACAAGGACCCAGGTTTGAGTCCCCAGCCCCCACCTGCAGGGGAAATGCTTTGCAAGTGGTGAAGCAGTGTAGTCCTGGTTAGATGCCATGGGTCATACCCATTGTTCGTGGGGCTATAGCTTATGATGTCAGATCACACCTGCCTTGAGTGGCCTTCTGAGGAGTCAAAGACAAGGTCGCTTGGCCACAGAAGACTACCCCAGGTACCCTGCCAGACTACCCCAAGCCCACCTTGATTTCCACATTCTTCAGTGCTCTTTACATCTTATCTTAGGTCTTGCTCCTTCCAGAAGAGTTCTCTCATTTTATGTTCTCATTCATAAATCCTGCCTGGTCAGCAGAGTTCAGCCCAAGTCCTCCTCCCCACCTACTAAATGTGATCTACAGAGATCCACCTCCCTGGAACTGCTAGTCTCAGGCAGTCCTGAACTCAATGTAGTTTGTGATGGTTTTTAAAATCTGAATGTACTTTTTCTAGTCCGGGCTGCAGAGGAACTAGGGTGCAATTATAGTAAGGGCCTTGACTAGAAGATTCTACGGGACATCATCTTTCTTGCACAGTGTTTTGCACACAGTAGGTACTTGATTTTTATTGTCTGAGTGCCTGATAATTATTGCACACATAATTAATTTATAATGGTGTTGCTTATAAATCCCATAAGAAACGATGTTTTTGTGCTGCCTTCTAGAAACACCAATAATTTAGAACACAGAATGTTTGAGTATGTTGGAATATGCCAGCATTCCCTCCCTCCCTCCATTGTGTAGTCAAATAAATGCTCAATTAAGTACATGATTACAGGCTCACTAGTGTGTTATACCACCCTTTGCAAATCAGTTCAGTTACCTGGACACGGGCCAAAGCCACAGGGTCAGGAAGGCAAAGGTTTGAAGTTACGTTTGGACCCTCTAGTCACTGAGCTTGGAATTCAGAGTCCTAGTTCAACCGCATGCTTGGCTGCTTTTTTTTTTTTTTTTTACTAATTTAAGTTTGTGATTGACTTACGATGTGCACTGGCACTTTGAAGAGATTCGAATGAAACACAGTGAGAGTTCAGAACAAATGTAAATGGCCTCCAAGAAGAGGGAGGGTTGAGGGTGGAGAAGCTGCGATCATCTTTTTTAATGGCTGCAAAAATGTGGGAATGATAGATCATGAGCTCTCTGCATGGGGCCCTCATCTGATCTCAATCCAGTATTGTAATTTAGACATGACTTTTTATTTAATTTCTGACTGAGAAAGGGAAATTAGAAAACAGCATTATCTCAGCTGCTTCGTTATAATGAACAATATTTCACAGCACCAGCCCTGGAGTTACCTTCAAAACTTCTTTTATGAGTCGAATGTTGACTCCTGGTTCTAGGAGTGTTGGAATGTTCTCATTCCCTGGGTTGCTTGAGGAGTGAAAGCCTAAGTATAGTTTTTAATTAGAAACTGGTGCAAGGTTTTGGCAGTCCACTGGCTCAGAGGTAGAAGAAAGGAACAGAGAGAGAGAGAGAGAGAGAGAGAGAGAGAGAGATAGAGAGAGAGAGAGAGCGCCAGGCTCTTGGAATACACTAAGACCCAGATTAGGCTGCTCTGGACTTCCTTACATGTGAATAACAGTCCCCTTTTAATCTCCCAGCACTGATTATTTATTTAATTTTGAAATCAGAGGGATTGAGCCCATCTGTAATTAACCCTTGCATCTGGCCAAAGCAGTGCTGCCTTCTGCTTCTCCACTCCCGCATCCTGGCCACTAAATACATAATGGTCTGATAAATATTTAAGCAGCGAAGAGGGAGATAATGTGAGTAATCCATTAGAGCCAGGCTGGCATGGGGGAAAACAGTGGTGCTAAAGTGGATGGAGTGAGTGCTAAGATCCCAGGCTGAGCAGCAGGTTTGCAGACCACTGAGCCTGGCTTCTGGGAGGCAAGGCCCTGCACACCCCTGGAGCCTGTTCCCCCACTTTGCCCTCCTGGAGGGCTGGCTCTTGCCTCCAGGGTCAGCCTTGCTACTGAGTAGGATGAGGTAGGGCCCATCCTCCGGAAGGGAGGATGGCATGTGGGGTAACTCTTCATAGCTGCTGTGGAAGCTTCCAGAAATTTCTGCTGCCAACCTCCTAAGCCAGGATAACCACTAACCTCTGTGCCCAGGGTAATGTGCTAATCTCTGTAACCAGTTAATTTGCCATCCTCTGTAATTGGGGAATTTGCCAACTTCTGTACCAAGGGCAACCCAATCCCAATGTGTATGGGGATGTCCATAGTTATGGCAGCTGTTTGGCATAATTATCAGCAATGTCCTCTTTTTCTTTCATGTGTCTCAATATGGATAGCTTTTATCATCACCCCTCCTCCCATTCTATGACTTTCTACTAACATGCTTTAGAAGGATGGAGAAAGGCAGGAATTCAGGAGTCGGGCAGTAGCGCAGCGGGTTAAGTGGTGCAAAGTGAAAGGACCGGCTTAAGGACCGGCTTAAGGATCCCTGTTAGAGCCCCTGGCTCCCCACCTTCACAAGTGGTGAAGCAGGTCTGCAGGTCTTTCTCTCCTCCTCTCTGTCTCCCCTTCCTCTCTATTTCTCTCTGTCCTATCCAACAATGATGACAACAATAACAACTACAACAATAAAACAACAAGGACAACAAAAGGTAATAAATAAATAAATAAATTTTAAAAAATTAAAAAAGAGAAAGGCAGGAATTCATAGTAGTGACTCTACTCATATAGTAATAGATATCAAAGACAGTGAAATGTCTGCACTCAAAAACAGGGCTCAACTACAGACACCCTTCAGCCAGGCACACGTACACACATACACACACACACACATACACACACACACACACACACACACACACACACACACACACACACACCCTTATGATATGTTTTTTGGTTTCTTTGAATTCTTACTGTGTTTGTTACCTGTATATCCCTCTTGGCTCACTTCAGTCTCTACTTTGATTTTCATGTTGGCAATTATGTCTGACTTTAGTGGGCTACTTCAGTGTACAATGTGGGTCACAGTCCTTGCATCACACCCAGAACTCCTTGCTCAGGGTTGAGGACATTTGTGAAATGGATGACTCACTCGTGACTATTTCTAATGAGGATTAACCTGTTCTACTATCTTGGGAGGTCATGACTTCAACTAGTTTTCTTTTAATCCCTCTCTTCCTAAACTGTTATCTATATATTTCAATAAATGTCCATCTACAACTCCATTTTGTGCATACAGCTTCCGAATAGTAGAATATGAATATATAGTATTATAATATATAATATGAATATATAATAACAGTAGAATATGAATATAGAATATGAATATATATATATATGAGTATATATATATGAATATATGCTCACTCGTGTGTGTGTGTGTGTGTGTGTGTGTGTGTGCTTTAAGATAGATGCAGAAAGGCAAAGAGAATGAGAAACCACAGCAATAAAGCTTCCTTTAATGCTGTGGGGGCTGGGCTTGAACCTGAGTCATGCACATGACAAGGCAGAGCACTACCCAAGTGAGCTATTCACCAGCTCACACTCTCTTTTAATACTTCTCTGTGCTTAGAACATAGAAAGATTAAATTCTTCTTATGGATTTGTCTTTATCAGATTTCTCTTAAGTCTCCCCTAATTGAAATAAGGAATACATGGTCAAAACTTCAAGATGCTCCCTACGATCAGTTAATCTTTTCTAGCCCCACCTGCCCTTGTTTCATCTTGCCATAATGTCACCATTTATTCACACATTCACGAATCGAATCATTCATGGAACACTGCATGTTCTGGGCTACACTGGTTAATGGATTACTTCAGACAAACCTTTCTTTGGCCTCAATTTCTTCATGAACAGAATGAACTGGGGGCCAGATAGTGGTGCACATGGTTGAGACATACCTTGCTATGAGTAAGAATCCATGTTCAAGACCCCTGTCCCCAGGGGGGAGCTGCATGAATGGTGAAGTAGTGTTGCAGGTCTCTCTCTCTCTCTCTCTCTCTCTCTCTCTCCTTCACCTCTCAATTTCTCTTTGTCCTATCAAATAAAAATAATTATTCCATATTTCTTCCAAGTCCAGTCCTCTCTTCCCTTCCAAGCCACTCATGACCCCATTATTACATCCAAATGTTCCCCCCCTTTTTTCCCCTACTCTCTCTCTGGGTCCTGATGGAGCTAGAGTTTAGAATCCTCTTATCCCTTTCCTCCTATCACTTCTCCCCCACTGAAGGTATGGATCAAAATTGTTTTTGGGGTGCAGCGTTCTGGCTTCTGTATTGCTTCTCTGTTGAACATGGGCATTGGCAGGTCAATCATACCCCCAGCCTGTTTCAATCTATCTTTCCCTAGTGGGGTAGAGCTCTGGAGAGGAAAGGTTCCAGGACATATTGGTGAGGTCCTCTGCCCAGAGAAGTCAGGATGGAATCATGGTAGCATCTGCAACTGGTGTCTGGAAGGTGGCAGGACATAAATTGAGACAAAATGGTTAATGAACAGGAACCAAAAATTAGGAACAGAGATGATGAGATTAGGAATATTAAGGTGGAAAAAAACTAGGAAGTCCATTTTAGGCATATTTCTAGGGGTCTACGACTATGGTAGTATTTGCTTGAGCTTGATATCTAGCATGAAGTTGGATAAAAATATTGTCTAAGAAAATGGTGTCAAAGTAGAGAAAAGTATTAGAAAGTTGGATTAGGCCATTCTTGAAAAACTCTATAGATAAAATTAACTATTTCCCTTTACCCACCTGACCCAGGACATATATATATATATATATATATATATATATATATATATATATATATATTGCACTACAGCCTGAGTAACCTGAGACACTGTTGGTCTGAGCTCACAGCTCATGATAACAGCTGGGAACATTGCAGTCATTTCAAGACTAGTCTACTTCTTTTTCTTCTTCTTCTTCTTCTTCTTCTTCTTCTTCTTCTTCTTCTTCTTCTTCTTCTTCTTCTTCTTCTTCTTCTTCTTTCTTGGTTTTACAATTCTTTTTTCTTTTTTTATAAAAAGGAAACACTGACAAAACCATAGAATAAGAGGGGTACAACTCCACACAATTCCCACCACCAGAACTCCGTATCCCATCCCCCCCCACGATAGCTTTCCTATTCTTTAACCCTCTGGGAGTATGGACCCAAGGTTATTGTGGGATGTAGAAGGTGGAAGGTCTGGCTTCTGTAATTGCTTCCCCGCTGAACATGGGCATTGACAGGTCGATTTATATTCCCAGCCTGCCTCTCTCTTTCCCTAGTGGGGAGGGGTTCTGGTCTTCTTTGAGTGGCAGGGCAGGATACACCAGCCTTCCTTCAGAGACTGGGGCAATCCCTACCATACCTGCTTTATGATAAGGGCAAGGTCCTAGGAAGGCCCACAAGAGAGATCGTGATGACATTCCTGATGAAAGTGACCAGTGGTAGTGGAAAGAGGGATTTAACAGAGGTCTAGGTCCATCATATATGTGTGAAAATCAAAGGATTTCCTGACTAGGGTCCCAGATAATGAGGTGGTGTGATATTGACCAAAAGGGCCATTATTAAGTGAGCCAGTCTCTTGCATTTATCCTACTTTTGTAGTCCTTTCTTTATCTGATGACCTGAGACTTTTCCCCAGTTGTTTAAACATTGAGTATCATTTGTTGAACCCAATCAGAATTAGTTAGTTTTTTTTTTTTTTTTTTTTGATTTGTCTTCTTTGGGCCTATCTGCTAGGTTGCCAAGCTAATTTGGTCTAAGACTAGTTGATTAGAGAATTTATGACTATGCCTTCCTTAGGCACTTCAACTAGAATTCCAGGTTTATTAGGTTTAAGCCTAATCACTGAGGACTATTGAGCACTTTTACTTTGAGTTATATAATTGCCCTTTGCTTATGGATATGTGTACACCTGTACTCAGTACCCTATATCCTAGCCTAATCCTAATATCTGTAACTTAGTTAGAGGATGTGCCATCTAATGCACATTAAGTTTGTATCCTGAAGCCCTGATGTAGTTGCTTCCTTGATATAATTGCTTATTGGTTACAAGAGTATTTTTGTTAACCATTTCTTTGAGAGGTCTTATATATAGATGGTTGAATTATTGTAAAGAGAGTTTTAGTTGTGCCCCCCCCCCACAAACACCTGTATACTCGGATTTTCTTGCTTTGTTTTATTGCTTTTGATAGGCCCTTCAAAACAACCTTGAAAAGCACTAGTACAGAGGACATCCTGTTTGGTACCTGATGTCAAGTGAGAAAATTTGAGTTTCTCACCATTGAGTATAATGTTAGCAATAGTTTTGTTTGTTTTAGACATTCTTTTCTAAAAGTTTTTATCATGAATGGGTGATAATATATATTTTTTGCATCTGTTGATATGACCAGGTAATCTTTCCTTTCTGACTTGGTGATGTTTTAGGATTACATTAATTGATTTTTCAAGTGCTAAACTAACCTTGCATATTTGTTGTATACATCCTACTTGGTGTATACATTTTTATATACATTGTTGGATTGGGTTTGCTATCTTTTTTTATTTTTGCATCTATTTTAAAAAAAATATTCATTTACTCATTTTTGTTGCCCTTGTTGTTTTATTGTTGTAGTTATTTGTTGGTCCGCTTCTAATTCTGCTTCTAAGACCCCTTCTGTTTTCATCACATTAGGTTCGCTTGCATTGCTTAACGCAGTGGTCTATTTACATAATCATTGTTTTGTTTGAGACCCACACTGATTTAATCCCCACTGGTTTGCACTCTTTTTCCACTCCGCCCCCTCTCCTAGTCACATCCTGTTTTCCACCGTTTAATTCCCACTGGTTCGCATGCTTTTTCCTTCTCCCCACCCCCTATCCTATGTACTTCCTCTTCCTGACACTTCTGCCTCAGGAGATATAAATGACAGGATTTTCTAATGAAGAGAGATTAGATTGATTGCACTGCATCCCTGCTCATCAATAAAGATTGAAATGTGTTCCCAGCTCAGCCATGAGTTCCTGGTCATCTGTCTCCTGCCCAAGAAGCTAGCTTGGCATCTGGCACCCGGATAGGGACAGGCAGTTATTATTGTTGTTGTTGATGTCGTCACTGTTGGATAGGACAGAGACAAATGGAGAGAGGAGGGGAAAACAGAGAGGGGGAAAGAAAGATAGACACCTGCAGACCTGCCTCACTGCTTGTGAAGCAACCCCCCTGCAGGTGGGGAGCTGGGGGCTCAAACCAGGTCCTTGTGCTTTGTGCCACGTGCACTTAAACTGCTGCAATACCGCCCGACTCCCTTTGCATCTATTTCTATGAGAAATAGTCATCTATATTTTTCTTAGAATGTTTTGACTGTTGTTTTGGTACTAGGATAATACTACTCTTACAGAAAAAGGTAGGAAGTATTTCTTCTAGTTATGTCTTCTGAAAGGGATTGTAGAAAGTATTATTTCTTTCTTAAATGTCTGGACCTATCTTGACTGTCTTCTTTCTGCCTTGGAAGGCTACTAATTATCACTTCAAGTTCTTTAATGGATATAGGCCAATTAAGATAATTTATTTCTTCTTGTGAATCTGGTCAAATTATGACTTTCAAAGAATTGGCACATTTCATCTAGTCTATCAAATCTGAGGGCATATGTTAATTCATAGTATTTCTTTATTATCCTTTAAATGTCAATGAATTCTATAGTAATGACCCTTCATTCATGTCTAATATTAGTAAATCATATCTTCTTTTTCTTAAAAAGAAGCTTGCCAACTTTGCTTAGCTTTTTAAAGAGCAATCTTTTGTGTAAATTTATTTCTCTAGTCTGTTTTCAATTTTACTAATTTTTATTTTTACTGTTATTTTATTATGATTCACTTGCATTTTACTCGCTTTTCTACCTCTAGTTTTCTAAAGCAGAAACTTAGATTATTGATTTTAGATATTTATTCTTTTTGATAGATATATTCAGTGCTATAAAGTCCCCTCTGTGTTCCAATTTCTCTATATACAAATTTTGATAAGTTGTATTCTCATTTTTCCTTAGTTCAAACATTTATGCAAGTTTCTCTTGAGATTTTTTTCTTTGTCTCACATGTTATTTAATAGGTCTTGTTAACCTTTTGTGAGCCTCTATAGGACCTTGCCCTCATTGTAGAACAACAATAGTAGAAACTGCCCCACTCTCCAAAGCAAGGCTAGGTCAATATACTCTGCCACTCAAGAAAGACTGGCCCTGAAATGAGTGCAGTCTAGAATGTTCCTAGCTGTGACTATGGACTTCGAACTCAGATGGAGAGGGATGCAGAGGTTATACAGGCTCCTGTGCTAAATATGAATAGACATGGGCCCCCTATGTCATATCGACGGGGTTTACAATTAATGGTATTGATATACTCTCCCTAAATTTGGAAGCTACTCTCTGTCCTGATTCAGCTTTCTGGTCCTATTCTCAACTCTGACACAATCTTCACAGACAATACTTTCAGCCCACCTTCATATTACCTGTCAGGCTCAGGCAACATTAATAAAGTCATTCCCTATCTTCTTCCAACATGAAGACCCTAACTTTCATCTGCTATATTCTTATTTAGGTTCCTGATTATTAAACAATTTATTCTGGTTTATATCTTTTAAAAAAATACTTTATTTATTTATTAATAAAAGGGATAGGAGGGAGAGAGAGAAAGAACCAGACATCACTCTGGTACATGTGCTGCTGGGGATTGAACTCAGGACCTCATGCCTGAAAGACCAATGCTTTATCCACTGCACCATCTCCCAGACCACTATTCTGGTTTATATCTTAATGTTTTTCAGCCATCAAGTTCTAGATGCTACCCTGACGCCAACCTGACTTCCCTGGACAGATGACATCACCATCATGTCCTGGAGCCCACATCTCCAGAAGCTAACCCCACTAGGGAAAGATAGAAACAGGCTGGGAGTATGGATTAACCTGCCAATGTCCACGTCCAGTAGAGAAACAATTACAGAAACCAGACATCCTCCCTTCTACACCCCATAAAGATCTTCTTTGGTCCATACTCCCAGAAGGATAAAGAATGGGCAAATTTTCAATGGAGGGGAATGCAATGCAGAACTCAAGTAGAACGAATTGTAGGGGATTGTATCCTCCTTATCCCACAATTTTTTTTTATATTTATTTATTCCTTTTTGTTGCCCTTGTTATTTTTTATTGTTGTAGCTATTATTGATGTTGTTGCTGGATAAGACAGAGAGAAATGGAAAGAGGAAGGGAAGACAGGAGAGAAAGACAGACACCTGCACACCTGCTTCACCGCTTGTGAAGTGACGCCCCCTGCAGGTGGGGAGCCGGGGGCTAGAACCTGGATCCTTAGGCCGGTTCTTGCGCTTTGCGCCACGTGCTCTTAACCCGCTGCGCTACCTCCCGCTTCCCAGCCCACAATTTTTTAAATAAATGTTTATTTATAAAATAGAAATATTGACAAGATCATAGGATAAGAGGGGTACAATTCCACACAATGCCCACCCCCAGAGCTCTGTATTCAATCCCCTCCCTTGATAGCTTCCCTATTCTTTATCCCTCTGGGAGTATGGACCCAGGATCATTGTAGGGTGCAGAAGGTGGGAGGTCTGGCTTCTGTAATTGCTTCTTTGCTAAACATGGGCTTTGGCAGATTGATCCATATTCCCATTCTCTCTCTCTCTCTCTCTTTCCCTAGTGGGGCAGGGATCTAGGGAGGAGGGGGCTCTAAGACACATAGTGAGGTCGCCTGTGCAGGGAAGTCAGGTTGGCATCATGGTATCATTTGGAACCTTGTGACTGAAAAAGAGTTAAGATATAAAGCAAATTGTTGACTAATCATCAACCTAAAGGCAGGAATATTTGGGGTCTCCAGTTTGGAAAAAGCTAGTAGGTCTGTTTTAGGTATATTCCAAGAGTCCATGACTTTACTAGTTTTTGCCTGTGCCTGACCCAAGTTATTTTCTGGATAGATAGTATCATGGTTGGAAAAAGGACTAAAAAACTGGATCAGGGAAGAGAGTAGCTCCCAAATATGGGGAAAGTAAATAAATATTGTTAATTGTAAACCCCATAGATTTGATCTGGGGCCCATATTCAGCTTAGGAGCCTATGTAACTTCTGCATCCCTGTAGGTCTGAGCTCGCATTGGTCAGGGATAGGAACATTCCAGATTGCACTAATTTCAGGACCCATTTTCCTTGGGCAGAAGGTAGAATATGTTGTCCAACCTCCTTTCAGAGAATAGAATATTCCCTACCATTGTTGATACACATTGAGGGCAAGGTCTTATAGAGGCTCATAAAAGGGTCCATTAAGTTGTTCCTGATGGAGATAACCAGTGACAGTGATGAGAGGAATCTCTTACAGGTCTAGGCACATAATGTCTGTGTATCCCACAATCTTGTTATCTTTTTTATCAACATTAAATCACCAATAAAAATAAAGTAAAATAAAAGAACTGAGAAAAAAAAAAAGGACTGCTTAGAGCCAAGTCGAGGCCCACTTGTTTGAGCACACCTGTTAACAATATGTAAGGACCTGGGTTTAAGTCTCCAGTCCCTACCTGCATGGGGGAAGCTTTACGAGTAGTAAAGTAGTGCTGCAGATGTCTCTCACTTGAAGATAATGTGTTTTATGCTTTTGTTGGATAAAGTAGACTATAAATGTCTATTATAATTGATGAGGCTGTTGAGTTCAATTATTTTCTTACTGAGTTCCTTCCTGATGGACAGAAATACAGTGGCAAACTCATTGACAGCCTGAAATAAGTGAGTATAACACCAAGAACAGGAGGTAGCTCATCTGGTAGGGCTCATACTTTTCCATAGACAGAGAAATCCGCAACAGTGGTCAATTGATTTCTCCTTGCAGTTTTGTCAGTTTTTGTCTCATCTCATCAGGCACTGCATTAGGTACACAAACATTAAGGAATATTATATTTTCTTGGGATATTGTTCACTTTATCCTTCATTTATCCCTTCTTATTCTGAAATTGGTATAATGACTCTTGAAGCAGTCTTGGTCGCAGTAGACTTCTGTTGGAGGGTGACAAAATAGAATAACCTGGCAGTTTCATATTAAACAGAAGTCACTTTTACTACCTGGCCAGGACATGTGTGTCCAGATTGTGTAGTGAAGTGACAATTATAGTAGACTGAGATCTTGACTCAATGTGATTCCTATCTTTAATGTTGACATGTAAAGGTTCAGTGTGATATTTCCTGTCTCTCTGCAAGCTAGAGCTCATTCTTCCAACAATTTCACATATGAAGTTTCCAATGTCTGCAATTACTTGACAAGCAAAATCTCTGTTATAGAAGACCCAGTTTGGACTGTGCACTAGGACAAATAAATTCCTAGTCCTGGAGTTATTGGAAACTCTTAGTTATTTAGTTTTCTTGAAATTTATGACAAAATGGCAAAGCAAAGCAAAGCAGCTCTTGGACGCTGCTCACTTCCCTTTGCACCCTCTCAGTGAGTCTGGCCCACTCTTTGTCCCTGCTGCCAGGGCCCTGGAAATCATTGCCCACTGAGTTATCATCACACTAAACTCTGCCTAAGCCTACTCTACGCTCAGAGCTGGTCCAGCCCTATGGTATCACTATTGTACATTGTAGATTGTCCCTGTCTGCAGCAGTCTTCTCTCTGAATGCTTTTATGAAAGAATCTGAAACCTTAGGGTGGGGCCCACTTTTCTGCATGCTGCTCTCAATTCAAATCAAATAATATTGCATCCGCGGATCGCAACCCAATCAACACAAAGAGTGCCACCCCAGCATGCTTCACTTCAGACTGTGACCAGAGACTTCAGGTGTGGAATGACAACCCTTCAGCCTCATCACTCGGGTGAGACCTTTTCTTTCATAGTCTTCTCTAATTCCATTCCAGGTGTTCCACTCCCCAATAAAGTCCCCAAACCTAGATATAGTCCAGGTCCCCTGAGATAGAGCATAAGTTCACCCGTGCCCATAAACTAGGGGAAAAATATATACCTGAAAGCAGAAGTACACAAGAGCATGCAGGGAATACCCCCAACACTTCATCTGCACTATTCCAGTCTTTAGGTCCATGATTGTTCAACAATTTGTTTGGCTTTGTCTGTTAACTCTCTTTTCAGCAACCAGGTTCCAGATGCTGACCAGACTTCCCTGGACAGACGACCTCATCAGTGTGTACTGGAGTGCCACTTCCTCAGAGCCCCACCCTACTAGGGAAAGAGAGAGACAGGCTGGGAGTATGGATCGACCAGTCAACGCCCATGTTCAGCGTGGAAGCAATTACAGAAGCCAGACCTTCCACCCTCTGCAACGACCCTGGATCCATACTCCCAGAGAGATAGAGAATGGGAAGGCTATCAGGGGAGGGGGTGGTATGTGGAGATCGGGTTATGGGAATTGTGCAGAATTGTACCCCTCTTATTCTATGGTTTTGTTAATGTCTCCTCTCTTAAATAAATAAATAAATAAAATGAAAGAAAAAAAAAAAGAATCTGGCCTTTTAAGTCCTGTCAGGCTGTACAAGCTTATGACACTCTAGTGCACAATCACTTCATGCAGTTTCATGTATGTGGGTGGAATGTAGTGCTTTCTGTGCTAAAGAATTTTAGACATCAAGAAGTATAAGCCAGCTGACTTCTGTCCTTGACTTACGATGGCTAGGATTTCCCTTGTCAGTGCAGACACCAGTGGTTTGCTTTGTGATGTCAAAGAAAGTTCCATCAGCAGCTGGAGAAAATTCACTACTTGTGAGATGATAAGGCAGGGGAGCAAACCCAAGCCACTGGTGAGGTCAGGAATTGGAAAGTTTTCTTAGCTGTCTGCATGTCACACCTGGATCAATAAACAGGTTTTTTTTTTTATTGTTACTCATTTTTACAACTCAATAAAGCTTAATTATGAGGCAGCAGAAAGACAAGCAGAAGCCATGCTTGCATAATATTGTATTCCTCATGGCAATTCCTGTGGGGCCCTTGCACTTGCACTGTGATGCAGAACAAACCAAATTATGGGGACTATTCAAAATTCATTTAAAAACATCATTGAGGAGCATCATAATAAAAACACAATGAAAAAGATAAGCCCAAGTTGTTAATTTGTTAGCACCGTGCGTGTAGGGGTCTGCGTGTATGTCTGCACATGTATGCAAACACATGTGTCCTAATTAGTCTTGCCAGGAGCAGCCAGGACCAAGGGCTAAATGGTCTGAAATAGTGGGTTGGACTGGCAAAAAGGGCCATAGAGAGGGCTGAAATCTGCTGCAAGTGCTGCCTCTGTTTCCTATTTGAAGTAAAAGACTGCAAGGTGATATTGGAGCCTGAGTCCCCTAGAGCAATATGTGGGGTGAGTAAGATATTGCTGAGGGCTGTTCTTCAAGAGGATATTTAGAGTACCACCACGCAGGAGGGGAACATGCTTGTCCCACTTGCAGACAAAGGAATTAGAACTCTGATGAGCTTTAATTGCAATAGGGAGGAGCTGGGGAGATGCTGGCAGTTCAGGTGCAGGTGGCTGAGCTGTGAGAAGTCCAGAGCCTCTGATGGGGAGCCCACCTAGCCTGGGCTCTGGACTGAGGTTACCTGAGCCCTCAATCTTGCTGCCTGGTATTCTCAAGGCTTCAGTTGAGTTTTTGTGTCTTGTACTTGTCCCAACTGAGCTTCTCACTCACCAAGCTCCTGCCTTCTGTCTCTGGACCTGCTATTTTCTGTCCTTTTGATTTCAATTAAGAATTAGAAGCAGGATGAGAATTAGCAAACCAGGTAGATATATGGCTTGTCATTTGAGCAGCCCAGGTTGAGCCCCAGCACCACACAGGAGATGCTAGGCAGGTCAGGTGCTGTGGTGTGTCTGTCTCTGTCTCTCTCTGTGTGTTTATCTGAATTAATAAGCAGTGCAGTGGTGGAATCATACATAGGAGAGGCTAAAGCTCTGCAAAAAAAAAAAGTTGGAGCAAACCTAGTCTTAATTCAATGTCCCCTTGATCTGATGTTGCCTCTTTTCTTCTTGTGATGCTTGAGTCCATTGCTTTGGGTCTTAGTTTACTCATCTGGAAAACAAGTGTCACTAAGTATATCTTCCCTTCCTTCAGGAGTGTTTCCCAATTTAATTAATTCTCTTAATTAATTAATTAAGTAAGTAAACCACTTTGAGATACTTAGACAAAAGTACAGAAGGATAAAAATTATTATTTATTTTTAATGAACCCTTCTTCGGAGATAATTTACTCTTGATTCTGTAAAGATGCACAGTATATCCCAGGGAAGGAGGAAATGACAAAAATGACAAGGTTGCTTTTTTTTTGTTTGTTTTTTTGCTGTTGTTGGTTTGAGGGGAAGAGGTACATACAAAGGGAGGGTTTTTTGTTGTTGCTTTTGTTTTTGTTTTGTTTGTAGCTATTCTCTCTGCAAGTAAATGGTGGGAGAATTAGCCAAACATTCTTTCCCAGGTTCTCATGTATCCTCTCAGCTAGAGCTGATTAATCCATGAAAGTGCCAAAGCTAGATGGTTTTTAGATCAGTTGACAGTATGAGGGAGAAGAGGGAGTGTGCAGGTAAGGAAGAAGGAAGATGAGAACATGAGAGAAGAGGAAGGGGAAAGAAAAAGAAGAGCGGAGACAGAGGGAGAAAAAGGAGGGGGAGAAAAAAAGAGGTGGAGAAAGATATAAATAGAAGAGAGGGGCTGGGCAATGGTGCACCTGGTTGAGCACAAATGTTACCACAAGTAATGACACAGGTTCAAGCCCTCAGCCCAACCTGCATGAGTGGCAGATGCTTCATGAGTCATGAGTTAAAGTAGGTCTGCAGGTGTCTCTCTTTGGTGTCTGGGTTGTAGTACACTTGGCTAAGCTCAAAGTTTACAGTGTGCATAAATATATTCTTTCCCAGTACTAAAGGCTAGAAAATCAGTGTCAAGGTGTCCTCTGGACTGTGCTCCTCTGGAAGGCTCTAGAGAAGTTCCTCTCTTGCCTCTGCAAACATCTTGGAAATCCTTGGTGCTTCTTGGCTGTGGATTCATCCCTCCAGACACTGACAAGCTGTTTTCTCTGTATACCTCCAAGTCTCCCTCTCTCTCCACATATATTTCTCTCTCTCTTTCTCCTTTTCATAAGAATATCAGTCATTAGATTTTGGCCCAATGTAAACCTTCATGGAGGAGAGGACTCCCCTAAGACTCAACAAATGCAACTGTGAGTCTCCATTCCTCAGAATCTGGAGCAGCAGCGGGGAGGCCCTGTGCTGACATCTGAGAACAGAGAACTGACCAGGAAACTCAGGAGAAGATCTAGCAGTGGGGCTGTATAGTGGGAGCCTTTCCACTTAAAAAGGGTAATCACAGGGAGGAATGACTAGATTTCCTAACACCCAGGGTCGAATTTATAGAGGTATACTCTTTGACTTGATATAAAGGGAAGTTTTTAAAACATGACTGTCTAGAAGTGTTCAAGTAAGGTCAGATGACCAGTGACATCTGACCTGAGACATAAGAACATGGTGAATAATTGCCTCAGAACCTAGAGACTATAAACAAGACTTGTTTAGAAACTCACAGGGCCTAGCAGTGCTGCCTGGCTGGGCAGAGAAGTTGAATTGAGCCTGGAGCTTTGGATCCTTGAGGTGTGAGAGTCTCTTTGCATAACCACTGTGCTATCTCTCCCCCACCTTGCTTTATTGCTTGGTCAGGATTGAGTGATTAAGCTAAGAAGCCTACTTATAGTTTAAAAGCCCTCAGGCTCCCATAGCCTACAGGGAAGAAAAAGAACAAAAGAGGCTTTAACAGCCACTGTGCTCCAACTGAGAGGTAAAATAATATTGAAACAACTGTTAATTTCCACAACTCTGAACTCTTTAAGTACCTTAATTAGATACAATTCAATCCAGGGAAGAGTGATGAGTAATTTGAAAGGTACTGGGAGAGGGACCTCATAACATACTATATAGAATGGTCAAACCAACAAGAAGAAATATTAGAGAAAGGAACCAAGAGTCCAGCCAAAAACCCCCCAAAGGTTGAAGCACAAAATAATGAGGTCAACATCCAAATGCTAGTTAAGGAAATAGTCACAGGAGTGAGTATAGAGTTTGAAAGAACTGTCATCAGAAATGCAGAAACGGAGTCGGGCTGTAGCGCAGCGGGTTAAGCGCAGGTGGCGCAAAGCACAAGGACCGGCATAAGGATCCTGGTTCGAACCCCGGCTCCCCACCTGCAGGGGAGTCGCTTCACAGGCGGTGAAGCAGGTCTGCAGGTGTCTATCTTTCTCTCCCCCTCTCTGTCTTCCCCTCCTCTCTCCATTTCTCTCTGTCCTATCCAACAACAACAACAATAATAACTACAACAATAAAACAACAAGGGCAAAAAAAGGGAATAAATAAATAAAATAAATATTTAAAAAAAAAGAAATGCAGAAACAACAAATGAGACTCTGGAAGAAAACACTAATTATCTTAAGGTTATTAGAGGGCTAGAAGCTGAAATAGCTGAGCTAAGAACACAGCTAGCTGGACAAGCTAAAACAGTACCAGAACAGGGTAACAAAATAGATGAACTACAGAAAACAGTAGAGGGGAGAGAGAATAGAATAAATGAGGCCAAAGACAGAATTATCAAGATCGAGGACCAATTAGAAACAACTAAGAAAGAAGTAAGAGATCCCAATGTAGACCTTCCCAATCTAGTATGACTTCATTTAATGTGATTAAATCTCCAAAGATAGCTTACCAAATATAAGGTCACTTTCTGAGGTCTTGGGTGGATATGAATGTGAGTAGGTGGAGATGCTATTCACTGTCCAACCAGCACAGATAGCATGGACATACCTGGACACTGGAGTCTAAGGGAGCCTGGAGGGTGTGGTACCATCCAGAGGCCATATCAAAAAGTATGGACTTGGGAAGTTGGTGAATGGTCCCTGCGTAGCCACAGGGCCAAGAGGTACTAAGTAATTTCTCCCTCTTCTGATCATGAGTGTAGCTGTACCCATGGACTTGACAGAGTAGCCAGTTCTGCTTAAACAGGCAGCAAGGAAATCCCTGAGTGTTGGGAAAAGGCAAGGAGCTATGAAATTTCTTGATATAAGATGGGATAGGCCAATGGCTGGAACTTGAGCACTAGTGTAAAAGCCTGCCTGTATCATAAGATGCTTCACAGCCTTAGGCAAACTCTTCTTTTCTGAATGCCTCCCTCATCTGTCATATGGACAAATAATGACTTCCACATCTATGAATGTCAACCACTCAATACATATTGGATACTATGAATATAATGTCCTCAATTAATTATTACAAATTTTTAATGAGAGAAACTGGACTTTTGCGTGGTGGCATACCTGTTAGAGTACATATTTTACCAACATATTGACCTGAGTTCAAGTCCCTGGCCCCCACCTGCAAGGGGAGGCTTCACAAGTGGTGAAGCAGGTCTGCAACTGTCTTTCTCTCTCCCTCTCTGTCTCCCTTCTTTTCAATTTTCTCTGTCCTATCAATTTACTATAATAAATAAATAAAACTAAAGAAAAAACAAGAGAGATAAAAGAAATCTGCTTTTCTGTTTATGATGCCCTATTTTATTTTGGTATTTCTCATTTTTATGTGATGCCAGGGATTGACACATGAAGAAATGCAATATAGCTGAGCTACTTTCTGGACCTAAATGATTGCTAGATAACCCAGGGAAGTGATGGCACTCCTCAACTGTACATGTTAGGCAGAAAACTTCATATTTACAAACATCTCCTATGTTTTTGTGATTTATTTGAATGAACTATTATTTTGTGGACCTGGGTCCTGGTGCGAATTTCACTTTTTTAGGCCAACATTTTTATTCAGGGTTAGTTAGGGAGAGTGTGAGGCACTACAACATCAGTGCTTTCTCTGTTGCCATAGGATCTTCCATGTGGTGCCAGGGTTGGAATCTGGGCAGCATACATGGCAATATAAACACCCTACCCTGTGAGCTAATTCTCTGGCCCTGTTTGCATTATGTATATAATTATTTCAATAGATGTTTTTGAGCAATTAACTTGTGATTGTTTTTCTTAATGTGGCAAGCTTTCATTGAGCACCTATGTACAAGAGGCATCGAGAAATCCAAATAAATACAAAGAAAAGCTACTGCAATTCAAGAAATAAGTCGAAGAAGTAGGGTGGTTGTGCTTAACGAAGTAAGTAAAGAGAAGAATTACAACTACCAGCTGATCTCATGCATATGTAAATTCTAGAGAACTGGAATGCATGACCCTGAAAAACAAACAAAAAAGGACAAACAATATATCTCCAAGACTTTGTGAGAACTCTGGTGGCTGCCATTGGGAGGCTGAGTGCACAGAATTTTGGTGCTGGGTGTGGTGTAGAACTGTACCTTGTAACCCCAAAAGAAGTTAAGGTTGGTTCACAGTGGGGTGTCAGTTTTTGAGCAAAAGTCTTCTACAGTTTTGTTTTGATGTGAGAAATTGAGTAATTGAACTCCAGAAGGCCCTGGTTCTGTGGGCTAATGTGCCGGAGCAGGAAGTTGAACTATTTTTATGATTGTGAATCGTCACCATTAGTGTTCGTCTTTGTTTACTTTATTTTGCTAAGAAGAGTATCACTAATTTGAACTCGCAAGTCATTTTCTGTTTCACCAAAGGGAAGAAAAAAATTCAGTTCATTTTGGAAAAGATTGAGTTTTATTTCATTCCCATGATGATTCATAACAAAGCAAGAACAGCAACAACAAAAATTATGAGTTATCACCAAACTGGATTACTAATATGTAACCCATAGCATTGCTTAATTTGGCTTGCTATTAAAGTTTTAATAGAAAATATCATTTGATTGTGGTTTAGACATAAAATGTGATTTCCATATTATAACTAATATGAATAATAAGCCTCAAAATGTTTCATATACTTAGGCACTTCTATTAATACAATGACTGTGGTTGGGATGGCTCTGGCATACTAATTCAAAGTTGCATTGTCTACTTGTACCTTTGGTGGAGCGCTCACTGACCTCACCCAGGCAGCCTTTATCAGTAATTTGTCTTCAGTGGGATTAGCCCTTTGGAGCGCCATGATAATTAAAGTGTTATGCCTCTTTAAATGAAGTTGGCTGCTGGCACCAGATTGAATTGCTCTCATAAGAGTGCCCTCTCTCTCTCTGCTTAGTCTGGGGTTATGGGTAGCTCTGCCATCTCTACTCTGGGCAAGGAACCCAGAGTTTATTTACTCAAAACATTTGCCATTTCTAGGCCCCCAGGGTAAATTTGTCTCAGCTTAAGGAGAAAGACTGTGTGCTGTCCCCTCTTCATAGCCAACTGCCATTCATTCTTTTATTCACTCATTTGTTCATCCAATATACATGACTGGATGGCCTGCTCCTTGCAGCCATGTGTCAAATGCTAGAGTTGTCATGGTGATTATAAACAGATGCAGTTCCTCATTGTATAGTATTGAATAATCATAATACAGAAGACATAAAGAGCTAAACAGAAAGTTTTCTAAATAAGAGGTATTCATGGCCCAAAGACACCTGAAGAAATGTTCCACTTATCATTAGAGAAATGTAAGCTAAAACTACACTGAGAAATGTAAGCTAAAACTACACTGAGCTACCACCTCACACCTGAGAGAAGGGCTTTCAACAATAAATCAAGAAATGACAGGTGTTGGTGAAGTTGTAGAGAAAAAGGAACTCTGCTACTCTGCTGGTGGGAATGCAAACAGGTGCAGCTCCTTTGGAAGACTGTATGGAAAGTCCTTAAACAAATAAAAATGGAAGTACTTTATGACCTAGCAATACCACTCTTAGGCATTTATCCTAAATGAAAACTAATTCAAAGGGCCATATGCACCCCTATATTCACAGCTGTATTATTCACAACAGCCAAAGAATGGGAGAAGCCTAAATGCACATCAACTGATGGCCAAAGAAGTTTCGGAGAAGGCTGGGCACAGCCCTGAAAGGAGATGTTCCTCCACATCCTAAGAACTATGGGAGATACAGAAAGGCTTTAACTCCACAAGGTCAGACAAGCATTTTACAAAGTCCTCCAACCTGAGATCCCTTGTGCAGAGTGGGAACAGTAGGTCTCAGAGGTTTGGATTAATGTAATGGCGATGAATAGAGAAGTAGAACTGATGAGGGATCAGACAGGAAGGACTGTGACAAAAGACAGGTGCCTAAAATAACATCTGCCAAGTTAACTCTTATCAGAATCATTCTGGTCATTTTTCTCCTGGTTATCCCCTGGACCATTCCTGCACTTGATTAGTCCTCTGCTCAAATATCTACCCTGCCTCTCTTCCTCTCCTTATGCTGCCTAGATATATATTTCAGCAGCAAATTTGAAGAGATTATGTTATGTATTTTTTTACTCATTTTTGCTGTTAGAATGCCTACCCCATGGAGTCAGGCAATCTGTGTTTCTTGTGCCTAGAATATAGTTGGGTACATAGTGACTCCCTGAAATATTTTCTGAATGAATGAGCAAATGAACAAATGATTCTGTGTGGCTGACTCATAAATTCCAGATGACTAGAATGGCACATAACTGATACTCAGTCAAGCCTCCATGAACCTGCCAGATTTTTCTATGCTTCCTGGCCCCTTTTGCTGAGTGCCTAATACATGTGTGTTTTGGGGCCTTTGGAAGAAATGGGAGGATATAATCCCTGTCCACAAGGAGTTCAGGACTTTTCCAAGGCCTGGGATCAGTAATAACCCCTTACTTCTGCAGCACTGCCTGATAGAATCTAGAATCAAGAAGGCTAGCACTGGTATTGGTCTTCAAGGGTGCTGGTAGCCAGAATTCCATTGCCGTGGACAGTCATTCTGTCATGTTCAGGCTTCTGTTTCGTTCTTGCCCATCATGAGAATCCTTAAGAGACTGGAGTCAGGTGATTTAGCGCACATATCACCATCACAATCAGGGTTTGAGCCTTTGCTCCCCACCTGAAGAGGGGAAGCTTCATGAGCTGTGAAGCAGGTTTGCAGATGTCTGCATTTTATCTCTCCCACTCTGTTTCCCCACCTCAACTTCTCTCTTCCCCATCAAATAAAATAGAAAGAAAGAAAAATAGCCACCAAGAACAGTGGATTTGTAGTGCTGGCACCAAGCCCCAGCAATAGCCCTGGTGTCAATAAAAAAAAATTAAATTTTTTAAAAGAGAGAGGCCAAAATCTAAAAGGTAGCCCAGGAGCCATCTAAAATAAACTTTGTGGTATTTTGAGTGGGTAGACAGAGGAAGCAAGAATGTCATTAGGATCGTATTTGTCTCAGCCCTCCCCCTGCTCCTGGCGATGGATCTGGCACATCTCACCCCTGAAAGTTGTTTTTGACATAGAATCCTGAGAATCTGCTCCATCGGGGGGGGGGGGGGGGCAGAATATACTGAGCTTGTTCTCAATCCTACAAAGAGTGAAGAAGCACAAGGCAGGACCCCAGACTAAGAGGAAGAGGGAAAGAAACAGTTGTAGCCCCTTGATGTGAGAAAGATATGTTCTGGGAAGTGAAACTCATGGCCAGAGGAAGTGTTTGGATTCCTCACAGATTCTGGAACTGGGAGGGCATCAGGGTGGGACTCAGAGTTTCTTGCTACAGAGAGAAGACTAGAAGTTTCCTGGGGGCCAGAGTCCTCAGGAAAAGTAAGTTTGACTCCCTGAAAATAATACTAGGTACCTCATGGCTAAATCAGCTGAAAAAAAATCTCTTCATAATAAAAGGTCCGGGGTGGGGGTAGCGCACAGGGTTAAGCACCATGGACCAGCCTAAGGTTTGACTCCTGGTTCCCCACCTGCAGGGAGGTTGCTTCACAGGTAGTTGAAGCAGGTCTGCTGGTGTCTGTCTTTCTCTTCCCCCTCTGTCTTCCTATGCTCTCTTGATTTCTCTCTGTCCTATCCAACAACAGCAGTGGCAATAACAACAACAATGAAAATGGAAAAAAATGGTCTCCAGGAGCAGTGGATTCATAGTGCAGGCACTGAGCCCCAGCAATAACCTTGGAGACCAAAAAAAAAAAAAGTCGTTAACCAGTAAGACAGTGCATTGATAGTGCACAGGACTTGCTTGTAAGAAGTCCTAGGTTCAGTCCTCAGCACCCCCATATGTCAGATGTGAGTTTAAAAAAATGAGGAAGAGGAGGAGATCTCTGAACAGTACAGGATACACCTGCAGAAAGACTGATCCCACACAGATCAACTGCTATCTGGACCCACTGCCCAGTGCTTTTGTTTTTTGCTCCTTTACTCAACCTCTTGTCCAGATCTTTGCTTATGGTCATGACTACCAGATGAGGTTATATGGAGAAGCAGTGATGGGCTCACCCTCTAATGCCTTTTAATAATTTTATCAGACATGTGCTAAACAGCTTCTGATTTTTCTACAACCAAATGTGGGATATGGGATTCTGCCTTTAGTCTCGCTGCACCCCCTCTGCCATCTGGATCGTTGGTGCAGTCCATAGTCTTTTCTTCTGAGAACAGAATGCAGTATTGATCCCACTGATGTATCAGGGTTGATTGGTCTCCCCACTCAAGCACCTTGAGCTCAGGGGCTGTGCTTTTTATTACTTTGCCTTCTCAATACTTTGTGAAATGCCTAGCACTTAGTAGTTGCCCAGTAAATGCTGACTAAATGAAGTCAGTCCCCACTCCCACCATAAGCCCCATGAACCATATGGCTGTGTTGATGGCTCTCATGCAGAACACATAGCTCTGCAGCTTCTGCCTATAAAGGCTACTAATGGCAGCTTTGTCCTAGTTTATAATTTGAACTGAGCCCCTTTAGGTCCCTTTTGGGGGGGTGCCCCCTCACCTCTGGCCCATTTCATGCCCTCATAGGTCTGGATCCTAGATGGGGCTGTCCTTAGCCTCCCACGTTCCTTCCCCATCATTGAGCCAGCTTTCCCTTCTCCTACTTTGGTTTTTAATCTTTCCTCAGAAATTAAACTTTCCTCCTGTCTAATCATGCCAGGTGCCCTTCCTTGAACTCTCTCCACTTGTCCCACGTCTGTGGGTAATGAGATGTCCCCAGCCAGCTGCAATCTCCCAGACTCCATCTCGCCACCAGAGACCATTTCCTCCCAGTTTTCTGTTGTGGACCCTCCACCCACATGTCCAAATCACTTTGATTTTTTTCTTTTTAATTTCACTGCCACTTGCCATCACAGATTTATCTAATGTGTGCCCTGCTCTGGGGTTGTTCCTCTCTCAGTGGGCCTCTGACTTGAGATTCCGCCCTCCATTTACTGAATTCATCTCTGTCTTTATGATTATTTTTCCCTCCCCATCTGAAAACTTTCCAAGTTGAATCTCATCTGAGAGCACCTTTCCTCAGGCAACATGCTTCTCCAGGTCACAGATTATTTTCCCCCACCTTTCCCTGATGGAGACACCTGCTAGCTTTTTTTTTTCTTTATTAAATTTATTTTTTATTTAAGAAAGGATAAATTAACAAAACCATAGGCCTGCTAGCTTTATGAGTCACTTTCCTCTAAGTGCTGAGGAACAAGTGGGTCTCTCATGACCATGCTTGCTTTTATTTGAAAATGTTAAGGTTTCTTCTTTTTTTCTGCTTTGACAATCAAAGGACCAAAAACTAAGTCTTATGACTAGTGAGGCAGCTCTATTTTTTCCTGAAGTATTTGTGAACTTTTTGTTGTTGTTTGTTTTGTTTTATTTTCCTTATTGGTGGTAGTGGTACTTATTAATTATTATAATAAAAGTAGATTATTTGAAATGTTTTTGAAAATAAGTGGGTTCTAAAGAATATATTTATTAGTTGAAGAATTCAGATACTTTCACTTTCTCTGTCTGCTCCTTGCTTCTATTACACACGTCTCTGAGTACTGTCAGACATGGGTAGAGATGAGGTTCTGGGGCTCCATGGATAGAGTCCCCCATAGGATAGGGGTGACAGGGTGTGCTATCATGAGGTCACTGCACCAGGCCCTGCCACCCCTGCCCTCTCTACCCAATTGTGTGGGCCACCTTGCCCAGCCCTTACCATGCCCACATCTGTTTGCATTGAGGATGGCTGTGAAGAGTTGCGGTGGGCTCTGTCCCTTCTGGTGGGGTAACCTCCCATTAGCTAACTGTTCTGAGTATAAAACTTCTAGCACTTAAAGGGGAGATAATCAAAACTTCAGGACTGAGAGGCATAAGTGAGGTTTCTGGCATCTGATAGGGAGCACCTACTTCAACTCTATCTCCTAGAACTTTTATTTTTATTTATTTATTTATTTTGGGTAAAGATAGAGAGAAATTGAGGAAGATGAGGGAGATAGAGGAGAAAGAGAGACAACATCAGCTTACTGCTTCACTACTTGTGAAGATTCTTCCCTACAGGTGGGGAGTTGGTGCTTGAACTGGGGTTCTTGTGCATTCATTTATCCTTTAACTCTTAGGAGGGTGCCCTGCCCATAGCTATTGCCCCCACCCCTTGTTGTATGACTTGAAATTTCACCTTTAGTTTCTTCTTAACTAGAAAAAAAACAAAACTATAGTTGCAGGGTTGGGGAGATTACATAATGATTATGCAAAAGACTTTCGTGCCTGAGGCACAAATGGTCCCAGGTTTAATCCCCAGGAGCACCACAAGACAGAACTGAGCAGTACTCTGGGGGAAAAAAGCAAGCAAAATGCAAGAAAACCTCTACTTCGTGGTGTTTGTGCCTCAGTGTAGTTTCCAAACCCCAGGTAAACAAGCTAACACCTGGGAGACCAGATCATGGCTTCATAGCATAAGCAGGAGGGTGGATTTCAGAGCAGAGTGTTTGGGGAGACAGAACCCTTGGATAAGAGCATTTCTGAGGAGCAGGGTGCTGGAAGGGAGCAGGAGACGAGAAGGAGGAAACACACCTGACGAGAGGGGGAGAAATACCTTCCAGCTTCACAGTGAATATCTGACTGGGACGCTGGTCACCTGTTGATGCCACTGCAGGATGCTGGTGTGTAGCCCGAGCTCCTACCCAGGCTGTTCCCAGGGCCACTCTGGGTGCTGAGGCTCTGCAGACTTGACCTCACACCTCAGTTAAAATGCTGATCTTGCAGTGCAATCTCCCTGCTCTCTCCAGCACCCTCGTTGCTCCCCTTTCCCCACACTCAGAAGAGCAATAAGTTTCCTCTGCTCTCAGCTCCAGACCAGGACCCCCTGCCAGATCCATTTAAACTGTTATTATTTATTTTTCACTCAGCACCTCACCCTGGTTATTATTCCCAGCACTTTCCTAAACCCAGAGCTATTAAATTCACTGCTTTCCTTTTTTATCTCCTCATCTGGCAATTCTATAGATTAGAAAAAAAAGCAATTAGATTTGTCTGGCATGATTTGTACACCATCAATGCCTGCTATTTACTGCATGTGAGTCTATCTTTCCCCAATGTGCAGAATTTCTCCTATTGCTGCCTCCTTCACTCACCCAGGAGCTGCTTTTCATTTTAAATCTCCTGGAAGGGTGATGGGTAAGCCTCAATTTACTCAACTAAATGGATCATTATTTTAAAGCATCTATATGGATGCTCACAGGATGGCCAGGATCCAGGGCTCCCAGGTCAGGATGCTTCATTGACCAGACTTGTGATGCCAGAATGGGATGCTAAGCCTTCAGAGTCTCATTTCCTCCATCAGTATTAAAACAGGAGTATTAAGACCTGCCAATACAGACACACCTTGGAAATACTGCAGGCACAGTTCCAGAGTCCTACAGTCAAGTGAAGGATCACAATGAAGCAAATATTACAGTGAAGGGACTTACACACTTTCTGATTCTGGTGCATCCAAAAGCTGTTTTTGGACTCTGATCTATTAAATTTGCAGTAACAGTACATCTGGGGGCAGGGAAGCCAATATACATCCTTAATTAAATGTGACACAGATGCATGGCATGAACACAGGCTTCTGGGAAAGTTGAGTGCTCACGCACATGCTCAGCACAGGGTGGCCACAAACCTTCATTTTCCAACAGTGACAAATCTGTGAGGTGACATTCAGTGAAGCACCACAAAACGAGGTGTGCCTGTAGGTTGCATGACAAAAAGGCCACCCGGAGCTCTTGATGGGCCTGGTGGTTCACAAAATGTCTATGAAGGCATCAGTATTTCTACGTTATGACACAGCCAGGTGCCCTCCTGAAAGCCATTTTTCACTTCTAAGGATGACCAATTTGGACCATTTTCTTTCTATACTCCCTTGCAGCTAAAAATGGCCATGTGACCTCTTATGGCCAGGTAACCTTAGGGGCTTTCAGCTGTTTGGCAGGTAGGGTAGCAGTAACTTCTGGGACATTAACATCTTCTTTCTGATGTGTTGGGGTCCACCCCTCATCCTTCAGATCTGAAAGAGACACAATGCACAGACCAGCAGCCACATTGCAATATGAGGCACCAAGCACGAGGAATTTTTATTATTCATTCATTAATCTATTTATTTTTATCAGAGAGGGCTGGGAGAAAGAGAAACTAAAGCACTGCTCAGATCAGGTTTATGATAGTGCTAGGGACTGAATCCAGGACTATGGGGCTTCAGGAACACGAACACTGTGCTCTAACAAGATTAGTTATTTCTCATGACATTATTATTATTAAATTTATTTTGAATTTTATATTGATTTACTTTCCCTTTTGTTGCCTTGTTTTTCATTGTTGTAGTAGTAGTTGTTGTTATTGATGTTGTCATTGTTAGATAAGACAGAGAGAAATAGAGAGAAGAGGGGAAGACAGAGAGGGGGAGAGAAAGATAGACACCTGCAGATTTGCCTCACTGCCTGTGAAGCGACTCCCCTGCAGGTGAGGAGCCAGGGCTTGAACCAGGATCCTTACGCACGTCCTTGAGTTTTGCACCACATGCACTTAACCCGCTACATTACCGCCCAACTCCCTATTATTAAATTTTTATTGCTGCCAGGATTATAGCTAAAGCTTGTTGCTTGCATGACTAATCCATCTCTCCTGAAGTCCATTTTTTTCTTTCCTTCCTTCCTTCCTTCCTTCCTTCCTTCTTTCTTTCTTTCTTTCTTTCTTTCTTTCTTTCTTTCTCTCTTTCTTTTTGATAGAGACAGAAATATTGAGAAGGAAGGGGGAGATGTAGAGGGAGAAAGAGAGACACCTGCAGCACTGCTTCACTACTTAAGAAGCTTCCTTCCTATAGGTGTGGTCAGAGGGGTGTTGAACCTGGGTCTTTGTGTATGGTAATATGAGTGCTCAACCAGGTGTGCCCCTGCCCAGTGCCAGGACTTTTTAAAGGCAGAGTAGAGTGAAGAAAAAGGAATAACTCCCCATTGGTGTTACCAGATCTTCACACAGCCTGGAATGTTTGTCTCAGGAGAATAATGATTAGATATAGAGCCACTGTTTAGTTCTTCACTACCTAAAATGCACTTGCAGCTTGTTGATATGAGAACTTTCAGGTCCGCCCCACACCCATGGCTATGGACCTGTCTTTTAACAGTGATCCTCAGGTGAGCTACATCTGAATCAAGTTTAAGAAGCATTGTCTGGTCAAGGCTTCTGTTGCTTACAATTGAGTGGACATCTAACCTTCCCTCTAGTCTATGATTTTATGAGAAAAAGATATGAACTCAGGTTGGGAAGTGTATCAATTTATTATATTTTAAAACTTTTACTTGAACATACTTTTTTTGCTTTTCAGTATTGACTTTTTAAAGTTGTTTTTTTTTCAACACAATGATTTGATATTTGTATACATGGTGAATTTTTTTTTCTACATTTAGCATATTACTTCCTGGTATAGTTAACGTTTGTGTGTGTTATTAGATTCTCCTAATAAAACATACATCCTGACTCTGTTAAGACAAGTTCTTTCCCATTATAGAACATTTTATTTGTTAAATTATTTTGTAATCATTTGATTGTGATGTTAATGGCTTACAGTATAATTGTTGACATATGGGTACAATTTAGAAAATGTTTTAAAACCTGGTTCTTTTTGGAGATTATCAGTTGGTTATGTGACCAGCAGGAAGAAGACCCTAAATAAATATTTGTTGTTAAAAATGTTTGCTTTCTTTATTAAAATCTTAAGGCAATTAATAAACAGGAACCAAAAAGTAGGAATAGAGCAGATGAGATTAGGGATCTTGGGGTAGAAAGAAGCTAGGAAGTCCATTTCAGATATGTTCCAAGTGGCCCATGACTTTAGTATTTTTTTGCCCAAGTTTGATAGCTAATATGCAGGTGGATTAAAAATACTGTCTTTGAAGACGGTGTTAGAGTGGGGAATAGAACTAGAAAGTTAGATTAGGGATGAGAGTAGCTCCCAAAACTGAAGAAAGTATATAAATAAAACTAATGGTTTACCCCATTAGTTTGATTCCCTGGAAAGAAGACCTCACCAATGTGCCCTGGAATCTCACCTTTCCAGAGCCCCATGCCTACTAACTATCTACAAAACGGAGGGCCCCCCAACTCTTCATCTGCACTATTCCAGCCCTTTGGTCCATGATTGGTCAATAATTTGTTTGGCTTTGTATGCTAACTCTCTTTTCAACCACCAGGTTCCAGATGCTAGCATGATGCTGACCAGACTTCCCTGGACAGACGACCCCACCAATGTGTCCTGGAGCTCCACTTCCCCAGAGCCCTTCCCCACTAGGGAAAGAGAAAGACAGGCTGGGAGTATGGATCGACCTGTCAATGCCCATGTTCAGTGGGGAAACAGTTACAGAAACCAGACCTTCCATCTTCTGCACCCCACAATGACCTTGGGCCCATATTCCCAGAGGGATAAAGAATAGGAAAGCTATCAGGGGAGGGGATGGGATAGCGTTCTGGTGGTGGGAACTATGTGGAGTTGTATCCCTCTTATCCTATGGTTTAGTCAATGTTTCCTTTTTATAAAAAAATTAAAAAGTTAAATAAAAAATTAATGAGAATATATATACACACAGATTGTTATAAAAATAATAGTTGACCCATGTCTGTGACCTTGAGAGGACTACTGGTGGTCAGAATGGTGTGGAATTATAC
Source organism: Erinaceus europaeus (assembly GCF_950295315.1). NCBI lineage: Eukaryota > Metazoa > Chordata > Mammalia > Eulipotyphla > Erinaceidae > Erinaceus > Erinaceus europaeus. Next base: position 62,297,183 of record NC_080176.1, read on the forward strand.
CCCTGTCTCATAATTTTTTAAATCAATACTAAATCCCCAATAAAAACTAAAGTATTAAAAAATCTTAAGGTGAGCAAGAATTCTGTCTCACTTCTCCATATGTCTTCCAGTGCCTCGTAAAGTATCCTGACATGAATTCAATCATTCACTATTCTACCTACTAAGGCAACCAAAGATAATTTTTGGCACACCCTCCCCTGTATTCTCAAAACCCTGGAACATTTAATTAGCACTCCGAAAAACTGTATCTATTTCAAATAGCTTATATATTTACTCTTGTTAACTATGCTACTGAATGTCTTTCCCTTTACTCTGGCTTGTAAGAAGCTCATAGTAAAATACTGTTCTGTGATAAAAGTTGTTTTGTTTAGCTTATTTCTCTTCATCTCTCTTTGGCTTCTGTTTGATATTTCTGTTTTAATGATCCCAATTTACTTCTGAATTTTATTCTCAGCTACTCAGATACAGGTTTTTCTTTTCTTTTTCTTTTTTTTTGAAGCAGCAAGGTATGGATGATTCATAAGGTGAAAATGTGAGAGATCTGCTTTTCTAAGAAATAAAAGAGTTTTGATTAATAATAGGAAGCTAACTTGCATTTCTCCCTTTGTTAAAGAGAATTAGGGGAGCCACACTTACCCTCCCCCAACCCACCCATTCTGTTCCCTTCCCCACAATTGTTCCTGACTTAGGTCCCAGCCTAGCTTCCTGTTGGCAAGTTAATGACAATAGGCTTCCTCTTTTCCCCAGCCCCCAAATTTCTGTACCTTTTTTCCAATTGAGAATGTTGGCAGCTTTCCTTATAGAACACCAGAGTGGAAAACACTGAAGGTTGATCTGATCACCTAGACACTCTCTGCCATTGCTAGTCCTCTACTTGGGAGACTTGTTGAATAAGAGATACCTGGTCTCTTGCGTTATACTCTAGAAGGCAAACAAACAAAATACAACTTTCTGTTTTCAGATCTACCTGAGTCCATCTGAGTTCTGTATTCAGGGATTAAGTCACTCTATGGACATCTTTAATCCTCCCACCCCCACCCCCACCCCCATCCCCATTCTAGATCAGAGCAGCTGGGTTCTGTGAATCCATTCATTTGCTGGTTGATCTTCTCCACCTCTGAAACTGACTTGGTATGGAAGAGTCATATAAATAAGGTAATGGATCTCACTCACCTTAGAGTCTTTTCTGTTTTTAAAATCTGTGTCTTGAGATTTCTCAACTCCTTTTAATTGGCATAAATGATCATTCAAAAATGCTTTGCCTTCATATCTCAATTTCAGCTCAGGACATCCAAAAGTCTGTCCTGAAATCCCAAGACAGACAATGGTGTTTGCCTCATGCTTGGCTGTATCCACCATCTCTGGAGGGCAGGACATTTGTGGATAGCTGCAAAGTGACAAAGGAAAGTAAAAGGGAAAAACATACCTGTTGTGTACCTTAAAATAGGATGCACCTTATTCAACAATTACTGTAGGGGGCATAGTCAAGAACAGAGGTCCCAACTTGGAGGCAGTCACAAATAGGCAGATGGAGAGAGAGAGAGAGGGAGAGGGAGAGGGAGAGAGAGAGGGAGAGGGAGAGGGAGAGGGAGAGGGAAAGAGAGAGAGAGAGAGACAGAGAGAGAGAGAGAGAGAGAGTTTCAACCCATGGTAGTTCCTGAGACCCTCAGCTCCAGGAGTTATTGTTATTGACAGAAACACCCTAAGCACAAACTGAAGGCAACAGTTCCCAAAAGGTCATCTGGTGGTCCTCACCTACGGTGAGCTCAGCACCTCTGCAACCCTCCGGAATGTCAAGTGCAGCCCATACATACTCTACTTGTGTATGTCTGCTTCTGCAAACAGGGATACTAGATGCTGCTGGAGAGGACTTGTATTCCAGGCACCCAAGGAGTATGGAACATCTATCACCCAAGGTGTGTTAGGGGCCTTGGGAGGGAAGTTTCTGAAAGAGACAGAGCAAGTGAGTATCAGAATCTCTGCTTTCCACTGAAGGGTTCTTCCCTTTTATTTGCAGTCAGTGAGCTAAGGAAGACTGATGGTTAAGTGTGCAAATCTTGCATATGCATCCTTCACATCAGATTTCATCACTGCGTTGGAACATTTGATATGCAGAAGTTCAGCTCAATTAGAAACTCTAATGTAATATCACAAGAAACTCCAACAGCATAATTGTCAATGAAAGAAAAGGGAAAGCTGCTCGATTCTTAAAACATAATTTCAGCTATTGTAAATGTTTAGCTGACTGTAAAAAAAAATGGTTTCAAAATTTTATTAGCTCCTTTGTGTGAACAAAGTTCCTTGTGAGCAGTGGTTTTTGAGGACTGGAAGAGATCATCATTAAAAAGTATTGATTAGGAGTTTTGTGAAGCCTTTGCAAATGTAAAACTTGATGTGAAAACATCATTATGCTCTCAAGAAGCAAACTCAGGTTTCTCATTAAAAATCTGAAAATATATTATTTGAGCATTTTATTCAATACTTATTATCTTCTCCAATGCTTATTTTTCTTATTGTAATTATATGATATGAAAAAAGGGTAATAAAAAATGCTGCCACCCCCCCACCCCAACCAGGAGACTTTCAAATCCCTTTGAATACATTCTGGTATGCTACAGAAAGATTTTTGTTTATGTCCCATGATATGAAAATCCAGGAAGCTCTGTTGTAATGCAGAGAATGTGAATTCTCAATGCAAAGTCACTAAGGTCTCAATGCCATCTCAACCATGAGCTGGCCACAGACCCTCATGCAAGTTGCATAATAGACCTAAAGGTCAGAATTCTCATCTGCAAAAGGGGAGACAACCCTACCTTTAGGACAAAATCTATACAAACTCACTGCTGTGTGACTTTGATTAAGATCCCTTGCCTTTCCCAGCTTTAGGGACTCAAATGCTGCCCTCATAGACTAGAGATATGGCAGGAGGTCCCACTGCCTGTCCCTGGGTCAACCCAGAAGTTAAGACCTCAGCAGGAGAGCAGGACTGGGTCATAGAGTCCCCATAAAACAGCCACTCCAGAAAGAGAGGGACCGGCTCCTAGCACCCCAGCTGCCACTGGCTGATTTAGTATTCAGAATCCAGAATTTATGGAGCCGCCTTCCTTTGTCACATCATCCATCAGAGACAGACACTCAAGAGATGGAAGGGGAAAAAATTAAAAACCTGTTTATTGCTCAACTTGCTCTAGGCATGTTTTAGCTTATTGTTCAGCTCTGTTCATTTCAGAGTCGCAATTCGAATGGCTCCCTCCGCCTCGCGTGGCTGACATGTATATACACGGGCAGCTGGGTGGACTGGCAGGGCTGCTTTCACTCAGTGCTGTAGGCGTCTCTCTGTCTCTTCTCCTCCCCAATTTCTTTTCTAACAAATAAAATAAAGTTTAAATTAATAATAAAATAATGAAAAGCCGTCAGGACTCACACTGTCAATGATGTTTTCTTCTTTTCCTTTTCTTTCTTTTTTCCCCACCAGGCTCATTGTGGGGCCTTAGTACTTGCATGATGAATTCACACCTCCTGGTGGCCATTTTCCTTTTTGTTCACCTTTTTTTCCCCACATTATTTAATAGGAAGGGGGAAAATTGAGAGGGAGAGGGGAATAGAGAGGGAGAGGGGAATAGAGAGGGAGAGGGGAATAGAGAGGGAGAGAGGGAGAGAGGCAGAAGCAGAAAGACACCTGCAGTACTTGCTTCACTGTTCATGTAACTTGCCTCCTGCAGTTGGGGAGCTGGTGCTTGAGCCCAGTTCTTGAACCTGGTGATGTGTGTGCTTAATCAGGTGTGTGACTGCCTGGCTCACTGTCAGTGATGTTTTAAGGCTCTGGGTAGGCAAGGACTGCCAGCACTAGTACATACCCAGGCCTGGCTCTGGCTTCTTGGCACCCCTCTGTGCACTCAGGGAGCTGTTTGCTGTCCACGGTGGCTAAGGTGCTGTTTTGTGGGTATGCACAGGGTAGGCTGCACTTGTTCCTGCCAATATCAAGAGGAGTGTGTGGGCAGGATGACAGAATTCACAACGGTACCAGGCAGCAAAGACAGGCAACTGGAGTCTGTGGAGGGAGGGAGTTAAGGAAAGAGCCAAGCTCATCTTTGCAAGAACCAGGGATAACCACAGCCAGTCTTCAGAACAAAACAGGGGACCCTGGGGGCCAGGTGGTGGTTAAGTGCACACATTAAACAATGGGCCCCTGAGTGTTTTTAGCAAACAGGAGTGTGTTGGGGACAGAGGGATATAAATGACACACCATAGGGACCTAGGCATCCTACTTAGACCTGTCTTTCCCACTGTAATGGTTGAGAGGAGGCTCTTAGGAACTCATTGTTCAGGTTTGCTTCCCCCTTCCCCATCTTTAGTTGTTTGGTCTTGAGCTAGGAAGCGCTCCATGCTTCTATTTTTTGTGTGTAAAATGGGGGAGATGACATCCTGTGGCTGTGAGGACTGATGTGGTATGTGTCACCGTACCTGGCTCATGGAGAATGCTCCATCTGTGTTAGTTATTATGACACACACTCGAATATTTACCTTTCAGGAAACTTCTAGAAGGGTGTGAACTCGTTATACAGTGAGGTGGGGCAGGTTACCCCAGCAGGGCCCCCCTTTAACGGTCCTCAGACACTGGACCCCTCTCAGGGGGCCTGCAGTTGGCATCACCAGGGAAAATGCCTTTCTAAATCCTTGGAAATGTTGTCTCTTGCCTTGGCCTGGAAGAGTTTGCTAAGCCTGTGAAAATTCTGATCTGTGAATCTTGTTTTTATACCATTACTGAAAGGGAAGTGAAAGGGAAAAAAGGAAGGACATTTAGAAATAGTAGTAGTATGCACACAAATCCAGACACACACTGCTTGAGACCAACTCAGGTGTTGATACCTAAAGCTAGGAGGTCAGAGTGATGCCAGAAATCCATAGTTCCCAGAAGACCTTTCAAATAGAGATGGTGCAGCAGTCACCCTCTGCAGCATGCCAGGGGGTTGGCGAGGGTGTGTGGGGACTGGGAGCCACATGCCTGGGGAAGCAGGGCAAGACAGGTGGAGACTGTACCTGAGTACCCTTGTGAGGAGGCCAGTGATGTCACGGGCCCATCTTTCACCAACCATCTAAGACAGGTCACAGGCAGTTTTTAAGGTTATGACACCCTTCTGAGATCACGAAAGCCAGAGGAAAATCCTGTAGGACTGAAGTTCCTGCCTGAACTCTATCACTTTGTTGGTCACAAAAGAGAGCACAACCTCTGAGAAAGAGCTGGGCTTTGGTGTGAGATGAATTCATACCCCTAACTCCGCCGTGTTCTGCTTCCATAACTTTTGCAAGTCACTTAACCTCTTTCACCTCTGTCTCCCCATTTGTCAAACAGAGAGAAGAACAGAAGAACACTTACCTTGCAGGGTTGTCTTAAGAAATCTGTTTAAAAATATCACTGATATGTGGAACCAAGAGAATTGAGACACATGAACTTGCAAAATAAAACAGACAAACCAGAAGAAGTAGTTAACCTCTAAGACTTTGTAAGAACCTGGTGATTGTTGTGGAAGATATAGGGAAGGCACAGAACTTTGGTGGTGGGTGCCATGTGAAACTATACCCTGCAGTCTGATAATCTTGTGAACCACTTTTCATCACTAAATGAAAAAAAACATTGGGGGTAGGGCAGTAGCTTAGTGGGTTAAATGCACATGGTGCAAAGTGCAAGGACCATGTAAGGATCCCAGTTCAACCCTCAGTTCTCCACCTGCAGGGGGTCCCTTCACAGGTGGTGAAGCAGGTCTTCAGGTGTCTTTCTCTCCCCCACTCTGTCTTCCCCTCCTCTCTCTATTTCTCTCTGTCCTATCCAACAACAACTATGACAATAGTAATAACAATGACAAAAACAAGGGCAACAAAATGGAAAAAAATGGCCTCCAGGAACAGTGAATTCATAGTATAGAGCCCCAGCAATAACCCTGGAGGCAAAAAAAAAGTTTTAAAAAATATTTTATTTATTTTTGAGAGAAAGACCAAAGACCTGCTCAGATCTTACTTATGGTGGTTCCATAGACTGAATCTGGAACCTCTGAAGCTTTAAGCATAAAACTTCTGTGCTCTAACATAGTAACTGCTAACTGGCCCAGCATCCACATAGGAGGGGAAGTTGGACAGCTCAGACCCTGCACCATACCTGTGATCTTCCCCCCACTTAGTGTCTCAGTAACTGCCATTCTTCAGCATGATATTCCAGAGAAGGAAGATGCCTCCAGTGGCAGCCACTTACAATTTTGTTAATTAGCTTAAATATGCTTTATGTAACCTATTAACATGCACATAGTTGAGGCAGGCCCCATGAATTCTTCACCTAACACCCATTTCCCTCCTCCTTCCTTTCTATTCAAACTTAATTCTGCTGGGACTGCTATGAGAAGAATTATGTTGGGTCTCAAGCAGACATAGCGACACTTGCCCTTTCCCAGAATCCTCTGGGCCACAAATAGTGGAAGTCTGGTGTTTCCAGAACAAATTTTCCTCTGAAAAGCAACTGAGTTCTCCATCTCCCAAAACATCATCACTGGTAGAATTATTCTTTAAATACAACATGTAGAAGAGTTTGCTTATCTTTTTTTTTCCCCCTCTGCTGATTCTTTACTTCCTAGAACTGACACACATTCAAGTCAGAGAGAAGGATTTGAACACCCCAGCCAGACAGACCCAGTTATTTAGGCAGATAAACCCTACCAATAGAATACTATGAGTCTCTAATAGACAGCAAAATCTTTCTATTTATTACAGCATGGTTGGAACTGGAAGGAGTCATGTTGAATGAAGTAAGCTGGAAGGAGAAGGATGGATATCAATGATCTCAAAGGATTAAAAAAAAAAGCAAAAGACAATAGAGGGTGGAACATCAGTAGACTATAATGTATTGCAGTAGATCTGGGCCTCAGATTCAGAAAGGGAGGGCACTAAAGGGAAGCTGGAGATCAGTGTCCCTTTTAGGGAATAGGGTAATGGTTTGGTGAAGGATGAGATGTATGGACCTCTATCTTGTACCCATGTGTGGACAATTGCATTGTAAGCCATTAATCCCCCAGTGAAGTGGTAAAAATGGAATTCATATTTTAAATTCTTCTTCACCATCATGCACCAGTACTTCAAAGCCTGTTCCACCCCCTCCTTCTCCTCCTCTCCCAGAGTCCTTTGCTCTGGTGTAATACACCACACCCAGGTCAAGTTTTTACTTTGTGTTTTCTCTTTCTGCCTTTGTTTCTTTTTTTTTTAATTTATTTTTTTAAAAGGAAACATTGACAAAACCATAGGATAAGAGGGATACAACTTCACAAAATTCCCACCACCAGAACTCCGGTTCCTGATAGCTTTCCTATTCTTTAACCCTCTGGGACTATGGATCCAAGGTCATTGTGGGATGCAGAAGGTGGAAGGTCTGGCTTCTGTAATTGCTTCCCCGATGAACATGGGCATAGACAGGTCAATCCATACTCTCAGCCTGTCTCTCTTTCCCTAGTGGGGAAGGGCTCTGGGGAAGCAGAGCTCCAGGATACATTGGTGGGGTTGTCTTTCCAGGGAAATCTGGTTGGCATCATGCTAGCATCTGGAAACTGATAGTTGAAAAGAGAGCATACAAAACCAAACAAATTGTTGACCAGTTATGGACCTAAAGGCTGAAATAGTGCAGATGAAGAGTTGGGGGGTCCTCCATTTTGTAGATAGCTAGTAGGCATATTTTAGTTAAATTCAAAAGGGCCTGTGGCTATACTAGTTTTCTTTAAAGATTTTTAAAAGTATTTATCTTCCCTTTTGTTGCCCTTGTTGTTTTATTGTTGTAGTTATTATTGTTGTTGTTGTTGGATAGGACAGAGAAAAATGGAGCGAGGAGGGGAAGACAGACAGTGGGAGAGAAAGATAGACAGCTGCAGACCTGCTTCACTGCTTGTGAAGCAACTCCCCTGCAGGTGGGGATCCGGGGGCTCGAACTGGCATCCTTATGTGGGTCCTTGTGCTTTGCGCGACGTGCGCTTAACTGGCTGCGCTACCACCCAACTTCCTATACTAGTTTTTTCCCCCCTTTTTCTTTTTGCCCCTGAGCCTGAAATCTGATATGCCAGTGGATCCAAGTTATTGTCTGGGGAGATGATGTCATGGCTGGAAAAAGGACCAGAAAGCTGGATCAGGGAAGAGAGTAGTTCCCTAATATGGGAAAGGGGGATAAATATTGTTGACTGTTAGCCCCATCAATTTAATGTGATCTGGGGCCCATATTCAGCTTAGGCGCCTATGTGACCTCTGCATCCCCTAGATATGAGCTCACATTCTGTGGTCATGAGTAGGAACATTCCAGGCTGCCCCAATATCAGGACCCATCTTCCTCAGTTGTAACACAGAGTATATTATTCAGCCTCCCTTTGGAGGATGGAACATTCTCTAACATTGCTGATCAAAGTTGAGGGCAAGGTCCTATGGGCACCCACAAAGGGGTCTATTGTGTTGTTCCTGATAGAGATGACCAGTAACAATGGAGAGAGGGATTTATTTGAGATCTAGTCCCATCAAGTCTGTTTGGGAATCTGAGGACTCCCCAAATAGTGCCCCAGTTATTTTAACGGCCTGATAGTGACTAAAGAGCCATCATTAAAGTATGCCAGTCTCTTACCATTATTTAGCTTTTGCAGTCCTTGATTTGATAAGGTTAGCTTTGGAGTGAGTAAGAGAACTGTAATAGGAAATAGGTGAGGAGGTTATCTAAGACTAAGTAGACACTATTTCATTATGAACTTTATACTGACTCACTGTAGACTATTGGTTTTTTTTTGCTTTCAGGTATATATTTTTACCTAATTTATAGATACATGTGAACATATGCTCTATCTCATAGGACCTGGTCTATGTCTAGGTTTTAGGACTTTGTTAGGAAGTGAACCTCCTGGAATGGAATTAGAGAATCCTATGAAAGGAAAGGTCTCACCTGAGCAATGAGGGTGAAAGGTTGGCATTCCATGCCTAAAGTCTCTGGACGCAGCCTCAAGTGAAGCATGCAGAGGTGGTACTAGTTGCATTGATTAGGTTGGGATCAGCAGATGCAATATCATTTGGTATGAATTGAGAGAAACATGAAGGATGGTGAGCTCCACCCCACAGGTTCCAGGACTGGGGGAAATACAGGTTCTGTAGAGGAAGCAGGAGGTTCCTGCTCTCTTAGGGTTTAAGAAGACAGTAGATAGTTATTTCTTTAATCACATTATTTGGCAATTGGGTTAACTTTGAAATATCCCTTTGTTAGGATTTGCTGTATCATATATGCCATCACCATAATTTATGTCCTTTGACATTATTTGTATATAGCTATGCCACTGGTTGCTTCTGTTCTCCCTGGACTAAGCTTTTAAGAGGGTCACCATATCAAAGACTCAGCCTATGTATTAAAAAGACTCAGTCTGTGCTTTAAAAAGTTTGAGACATTCAATCAGTTTTTCCCCTCTCATATTACTTAAATAGTGATTTATAAGAATACAAATTAATAGGAGTGTACATAAACACCATTCCAACCACCAAAAGACTGTGTTTTGCATGATTTTCTGGATTTCTTTTTTTAAATTTCTTTTATTTATTTATGTATTTATTTATTCTCTTTTGTTGCCCTTGTTGTTTTATTGTTGTAGTTGTTGTTGATCTCGTTGTTGGATAGGACAGAGAGAAATGGAGAGAGGAGGGCAAGACAAAGAAGGGGAGAGAAAGATAGACACCTGCAGTTCTGTTTCACTGCTTGTGAAGCGATTCCCCTGCAGGTGGGGTGCCGGGGGCTCGAACCAGGATCCTTACACTGGTCCTTGTGCTTAGCGTCACCTGCGCTTAACCCACTGTGCTACCTACCCCCCGACTCTCATTTTCTGGATTTCTGTGGTATCAGTTATGATATCTCCTTTACTGTTTACAATTCTATTTATTTGAGTCTTCTCCCTTTTTTTTTTTTTTTTAGTGAGTCTGGCTAGGAGTTTGTCAATCTTGTTTAGTTTTTCAAAGAACCAACATTTGGCTTCACTGATCTTTTGTATGGTTCTCCTATTTTCAATGTTGTATATTTCTGGTCAAATTTTAGTGAGTTCTGTCCTTCTGGTTGCTTTAGGGTTCCTTTGTTCCTCTTCCTCTAAGTCCTTAAGGTGTGTAGTAAGGTCGTTTATTTGAGCTTTTTCTTGTTCTTTAATATGTGACTCTATGGCTATGAATTTCCCTGTCATTACTGCTTTATCTGTGTCCCAAATATTTTGATAGCTTGCGTCTTCATTTTCATTTGTTTCCAGGAACATTTGAATTTCTTGGTTGAGTGTCTCTCTGACCCAGTGGTTCTTAAGCAGTATGTTGTTTAGTTTCCAAATTCTGTGACTTTTAGTAATTTTCTCTTTATTGTTAAATGCTAGCTTTACTCCACTGTGGTCTAAGAAGATACTTGGGATGATTTCAGTGTTCTTGAATTTGTTGATGCTGTCTTTGTAGCCTGACATGTCTTCTACCCTTGAGTATGTGCTGTGTGGATTTAAAAAGAATGTGTATTCCAGTTTTTTGGGGTGATGAACTCTGAAAATGTCCAGGATGTCTAGTCTGTTCAACTCTTCATTTAATTCTCTTGTTTCTTGATTCTCTGTTTCATTGCTCTAAGTGTGAGTGTGTGGTGTTAAAGTCTCCCACTATTATTGTATTACTATTGATGTACTTTTGTAGTTCCTTCAGTAGATGTTTGATGTATTTAGATGGTCCCTCATTGGGTGCATAGATGTTAATAATTGTTTAATTTTATTGCTTGATTGATCCTCTAATCATTATGTAATGGCCTTGACTATCTTTTATTACTTTATTTAATTTAAAGTCTATTGTGTCAGAGATGAGAATGGCTATTCCTGCCTTTTTTTGTGGTCCATTAGCCTGTATGATAGCTTTCCATCCTTTTACTTTAAGTCTGTGTTTGTCTTGTTGGGTCATATGGGATTCTTGCAAGCAGCATATGGTTGGGTTGTATTTTCTGATTCATCCTACCACTCTGTGCTTTTTAATGGGTGATTTTAAGCCACTGACATTTATTGATATTATGGATTTAATGTATTATAGTGCCATTATTCAACAAGTTTTTTATTTTCTCTAATATATGGCAAAAAAACAATAACAGTTAATTTTGGTCAACCTGAAGAAGAAGGGGGGAAAGGCACATGCATATATATAACAGTAATAATAAAATAGAATAGATTAAAAAACCCTAACAGTCAGTCTGTAGCTTGGACGGTTCCGGATTGGCTAAGGCAGCCTGAGCAAAGACAGCCAATTGTAAGAAGTATCAAAAAAAATAATAAAATAAAATAAAGCAAAACAAAACAAAACAAAAAAAACCCTCCAGGTAGGGGAGTCAGGCGGTATCACAGCGGGTTAAGCACACATAGTGCAAAGCGCAAGGACCAGCATAAGGATCCTGGTTCGAGCCCCCGGCTACCCACCTGCAGGGGAGTCGCTTCACAGGCGGTGAAGCAGGTCTGCAGGTGTCTATCTTTCTCTCCACCTCTTTGTCTTCCCCTCCTTTCTCCATTTCTCTCTGTCCTATCCAACAACAGCAACATCAATAACAACAATAATATCCACAACAATAAAAACAAGGGCAACAAAAGGGAAAATAAATAAATAATAATAATAATAAACCTCCAGGTAGTCATTCCCAGGCAGGGGTGAGGCTCTGATTGGTCAGATATTTTGTAACTCAAATAGAGCTCCAGCCACTTAGGAAAAAAAGAGAAGGAAAGCAAAAATTAAAAGGATTCGAATGACACCCCTGGTGAGCCAAGAATCTTGGTAAAGAAAATAGCTCAGCTGGAAGCCTGCTAGTAGTATAGTACCCCTCTTTGGTGTCACACTTAGGACCCCTTATTAACCCTCTTGCTGACTGCCCAATATCCTGTCCTATCCAGAGAATCCTAGATCACAAGCTGCTGCTTGTTGGAGCTCACACCAGCAGCTACTGCCAAGTCGCCATCTTGGCTCTGCCTCCTCTGCCTTTGTTTCTTAAATTTTACCTGTGAGTGAGATCACTGGAAATTCATGAACATTCATTCATTCCTTTTTTTTTACTTATCTCACTCAACATAATTCCTTCAAGTTCTATCCACAAGCATTCATCATTTTTCAAATTTTTAAATTATATTTATTTATAGTTTGGATAGAGAAAGCCAGAAATCAAGAAGGAAGGGGAAGATAAAGAGGGATAGAGACAAAGACACCTGCAACACTGCTTCACCACTTGCAAAGATTTCCCTCTGCAGGTGGGAATCGAGGGCTTGAACCTGGGCCCTTGCACATTGTAACATGTGTGCCTAACCAGTTACGCCACCACCCGGTCCCGCATTCATCATTTTTAACAGCTTCATATATATATATTATACCAGAGCAAAGGACTCTGGGATAGGAATGGAAAGGAGGGGGTGGAGCAGGCTTTGGGGTATTGGTGCATGATGGTGGGAAAGGATTTAAGATAAAGGTGAGAATGTTTTACAGACACCTATCACAGGGAGATGAGAAATTGTACCCATGTGTGGACAACTGTACTGTAAACCGTTAATCCATCAGTGAAGTGGCAAAAGAAAAAAAAGTAGAGGATAAAATCACCAAAGCCTCTATTATCTTGCAACTCTTCTGCATCCTTCATACCATCTTTCTACATTGCTTCCCACTCAAGTCAGTCTCTGATCTTTCACCTCACAAAGCCTGTACCAGATAGCACCATACTCTTCAATCTCCCCTGAAATAGAAACAGCCAAAGGCCAGATTCTGGAATGTTAAACCCAGTGAGGACTACATACCTTGCCAGACTCAGTAGTAGCTTCCAAAGTCCATCTTCTCAGGTTCAGCTCATGATGGTTTCTCCCATTATGAAATCTCAGCCTCTTTGCTTCCCCTAATTCTCATTCCCTCTTTAAATTTTGAGTCAGGTGCCAGAATTTCTGGAAAGAGTAGTCTGTCTAGAGATATATGCAATAGTTTTGACAAGAAATGACAAAGAGCACCAGATAGTGGAAATGCAGAGAAAAACATTGGAGAAATTCCATTCACTCAATCATTTATTGAGCACCTACTATTTTTTTAATTTCTTTATTGGGGAATTAATGTTTTACATTCCACAGTAAATACAATAGTTTGTAAATGCGTAACATTTCCCAGTTTTCCATATAACAATACAACCACCACTAAGTTCTCTGTCATCTTTCTTGGACCTGTATTCTCCCCACCCCACCCACCCACCCCAGAGTCTCTTACTTTGGTGCAATATGCCAATTCCAGTTCAGGTTCTACTTGTGTTTTCTCTTCTGATCTTGTTTTTCAACTTCTGCCTAAGAGTGAGATCATCCCATATTCATCCAGAATTTTTCAAGGTCCATCCAAGATTGGCTGAAAATGGTGAAGTCACCGTTTTGAGCACCTACTATTTGTCAGACTTCAAGGACACAGCAGTCAGTGAAAGAACTCCAAATCTCAGTCCTTTGGAGTATATATGTTACATTAGGGAGGAAAAAAAGGATGAATAAATAAAATGTATAGGATATCAGATGATGTGAAAGGTTGTGGAGAAAATGAAACAGGGAAGGAATATAAATATAAATATATTTAAATATACTGCTTGTAAAATTTTAAGCAAACTGTTGCAAGATTTTCACCTTCCCTGACTTTCCCAGCATCCTTTTCAAACTCTCTTGACTTCAGAGGCTACTCATTTGAAGGCACTTCACATCACTGAAGAATCCTCTCTTCTGCTTGACCAGTGATAAGCTCTCCTTTGCACCATGGCAAAGCACCTCCTGTGTGTCTTCTGACTTCTGTGAATAGACATCATATCCTAAACTTCTGTTCCCTCCTCTCCTGTACCATCATTCTCAGCTACTATTAGATATTCAGTAAATACTTGTTAATTTGACTGATTGCATGATTCACAAATAAAATTGCAAGCAAAACCTCCAGCTAGTCTCTTAAGGAGTTTTGCAAGGCACTGATTACTAAACATGCTACAAAGGGGAAAACATCTTTAGAAGAGAAATTAGGGTACTAGCTATTCTATCTACAATGATAAAGAGCCAAAAGTGTGAATGTGTCATATTCCATTTAAGGATAGTGGGATCTAGGAGGACTCCTTTGCCACAATCCTACAATGAGGCTTTTCTTGGACTTGATTTTCTTATCTGTACAATGGGGTGAATCACCTCCCTACTTAGCTATGAGGACTGAATGAGATGCAAAAGAGCTTTTAAAACATACTAATTCAGGGGCTGGGTGGTGGGTAACCTGACTGAGTGCACAAGGACCCAAGTAGCTTATGAGTAATGAAGCAGTACTGCAGTTCTCTCTCTCTCCTACTCTCTCTCTCTCATATCCCTCTCTCAATTTATATGTCTGTGCAGATAAATAAATAAATATTAAAAATATAGAGTCATTCAGCTTCATGAAGATGTTGATATCCAATATACTTCTCCCCACTTTCTTGCCATCAGGGACAAGCTTCCTATCTGTGACACACTGGCTAAAGCTCATGCATCTCACTTCCAGTGGAAGAATGAAACCCTACTCGCTTGTGCAGCCAGAAAGTACCTATTTGGAAGTGGGGGAAAGAGGGTACAGCAGGAGCTGGTGTGCATCCTGCAAACCAGCTCTGCCTGCCTAACAGCTTGCCTATTTTTAATTTAATCTCATGCTACCCTTGTTAGCATCTGGCAATTATTAGGCCATAACCACAATAATAAGTATTCTGGTTGTATCTTCTATCTGCTGCATACTTTGCAATTGTTTTTATGATTTAGTTGCAGCTTGGTTGTCCTGGAAACCAAGAGACACACAAATAGGAAGAAAAATGGGGAGAGGGTGAGGGTAAAGTGTCTACTAGGCAGCTCAATTTGTCTTTGACCAGCAGGATGCCAGTGCTCCCTTGAGGGCACTTGGAGAAGTTAGGTGAAGTTAGCCTTTTAGCCAGAAAAGGAAAAAAAAAGGTGGAGTCCAATCAGGGGGCCTCTGTTCCATGGAAACCCCCACATACACCCATGAGTGACCTGGATTTTGCTGCCCAGCCAGCTAGTGGCAGAGTGAGCCCTGTGGCTCGAGGCACAGAAAGGACTGGCTCTTTGTCTTGCATCTGGGGCAACATCTGAAGAAATCGCCTTGTACATAAGCAAATGTACGACTCTCTCGCTGGGAGATCAGTCAATTACAGCAAATTGAGCTATTTCATTTCAGCTTGCAAATGGCTTTCAGTTACACAAGTAGACACATTAATCTAATAACTAATGATCATATATTTCACTAATCATACAGCCCTGCATGTGGTATAATATCTAATTATATTTAATATTAAGACATCTTCACATGTGCACTTTTACCAACTATCTAGCTCAGGAGCAATGCAAGGGTAGGGGGGAAGGTGAAGGAATGGCCTCCTAGGTGGAAGGCCAAAAATGGATGGACAAGGTCCAGGAGGGGTCCCTCAAAGAGGGCAAGGGAGATGTGTATTAAATCAGGCCAAGGCTGTTAATATATGGAAATACTTTGTAATAGAAGCACTCCCTATGGGAAGACTGATTGGAAAGGCACCCCCTTATTTAGAACTGCTGTATCTAGTCACCCTGGCACTAAGTTGGGTCCATCCTGCCAGAGAGAGAATGTACTGGTTTCTGTCCCATTCTACTCCTTTATACAGATAACCTGGTATGGGCTACAGTCTACAGAGCCTGAGGGACTGACCCGGTAGAGCTTGGGTTTGGAAACTCAGCCCAGTATACAGGCAACTTAGGTGTCTCATAGCTTTTCTTTCCTGAAAATCAACACTAGAAAAAGCAAAGAAGGTTGAGAGAGGGCTGGGGTGGAGGTGGAGTTTCTGCAGAGGAGAGCAGGAGGTTGAGGAGGTGGTGAGACTGAAGCAAGGACTGAATGTTCTGGACTCACACATGGCTTTGGATATACCCATGTGTGTGTTTGAACTTTAGGACATTTGGTGCCTTTGGTTCTCACTTCCTCTGCTTCTGGCTGCACCCCTAGAGCACTGGTTTTGAGTGTACTGAGTGTTCGTCTATGTCTCCAATTTCTTGTGTTGAAGCCTGAATCCCTGATATTATCGTATTTGGTGCTGGAATGTTTCAGATATCATTGGATGTAGATGAAGACAGAGGACCCCGTGGTGGGATTGGTGGCCTCTTTAGAAGAGAGAAGTGGAGACCACTCTCTCTGTACATGCATGTATGGAGAAAAGGTCACGGGGTGACAGTGGCCATCTGTAAGCCAGGAAGGAGTCCTTCATTCATTAAAAACTGAATCTTGTGGGGCTGGGTGCACTTGATTGAGCACACACATTATAATGAACAAGGAGCTGGGTTCAAGTCCCCAGTCCCCATGTGCAACAGGGAAGCTTCATGTGTGGTCAAGCAACACTGCAGGTGTATCTCTCTCTTCCTTTCTATATCCCTCTTCCCTCACAAGTTCTGACGGTCTCTACCCAAAATAAATAAATAAGTAAAATTTATTTTAAAAAGAGCCAAATCTACCAACATCTTGATCTGGGATTTCCAGTCTCCAAAAATGTGAGAAATGAATGACTATAGTTTAAACCAGTTAGTCGATGATAGGCTAGGTTTCTGGTCACCTGCCTGATTATTGTAGTAGCTGTGGGGCCATTGTTTTACATATATCCCTGGTCATCTGTATCATTACTTCTCCAGGAACTGACTGGAAGGTCTTCCCCTAGCCTAATCTTTCTTGTTTTATGAGATTGACAGCAGACAATTCCCTTGAAGCTCAGAAGCCAGAAAAGACTCAGCTGACCATGAGTCCCAAGTCCAAGGTTGGGCAGGCACTGGCTTGCTCTGTCAACTTTGGAAAAAAAGTTGGGACATTCAGTGTTTAAAGAATACTATGGACCTGGAACCTCACCTCTCTGCACATTGAGTTGTCTCAGAAGCAACCACTTCCCATTGTCAGGCCACCATCAACCTTACCCATGACTCATACCTTTCCCTTTGTCTCTGTTGGACCTTTAGGGTCAGGATATTGACCGGTCTGAGTGTTTGTGTTTCTGCATCCAGTTTCCTTAAACACTTGTATCATTTGCTACAATTTCCAAATAGCAAGCATGGCAGTAACTGGTGAGAAGGGAATCTAAGAGTTTCACGGAAGTGCAAAGACCAGAGAGGCAAATCAGTCATGATAGATGGAAAAGTGTTGGAGGCCACATGGTAGGGCACTAGTTTAAGCGCACATATTACTAGACATGAGGACCTGGGTTGAAGTTCTTGGTCCCCACCTGCCGAGAGAAAGCTTCACAAGTGGTGAAACAGGTCTGCAGGTGTCTTTCTCTTCTTCTAGCAATCGCCTCCTCTCTCACTTTCTGTCCTAAGAAAAATAGAAAGAAGAATAATAGTAAAGGTAAAATGGCTGCCAGGAGTTGTGGATTCTAAGTGCAGATACCAAGCTACAGCAATAACCCTGGTGGCAAAGGAAAAAAAAGAAGCATCATTGTCCAGGTGACTGTCCTTGACCACCGAACAGGACTCATCTGGATATTAGTTTTGTTTTTTTTTTTAATTTTTAAAATATTTTCTTTATGTGGCCAGGTGGTAGAGCACCTAGTTAAGTGCACACATTACAGTGCGCAAGGACCTGGGTTCAAAACCCTGGTCCCCACCTGCAAGGGGAAAGCTTCATGGGTGGTAAAGCAGTTCTGCAGGTATCTATCTTTCTCCCTCTCTATCTCCCCCTCACCTCTCAGTTTCTCTCTGTCTCTATCCAATAATAAATAAATAATATTTTTAAAAATATTTATTTATATTCCTTTTTATTGCCCTTGTTTTTGTCATTGTTGTGGTTATTATTATTGTTGTTATTGATGTCACTGTTGCCAGATAGGATAGAAAGAAATGAAGAGGGAGGGGAAGACAGAGAGGGGGAGAGAAAGATAGACACCTGCAGACCTGCCTCACTGCTTGTGAAGCGACTCCCCTGCAGGTGGGGAGCCCGAACCAGGACCTTTACTCTGGTCCTCAAGTTTCGTGCCATGTGCACTTAACCCGCTGCGCTACAGCCTGACCTCTTTAGTTTTGTTTGTTTGTTTGTTTCCAGACCTTCAGCCTGAACTTTTGCATTGGAGTTTTGCTTTTGCTTTGTAATCTTGGGCTCTTGGACATATCACTCCATTCCTTTGAACCTCTGTTGACTAAAGTTTAAAATGAGGAGGGTTTGCATGGCAAGAGTCAAGAGCAATGACTAACTAAGGCCAATTCTGAGCTTAGAAGTCCAAAGTGCTAGTCTCAGCTTGAATCTTTTACCTGTCTGTGAAGTCTTGGACAAATCATCTTCCCAGTCTGAGTGAATGACTATAGAATTGGACAAGGATGGTGATGTCAGATAGTGCCTGCCACCAGTCCCGGGGGAAGGGACCTTCCACAACATTGAGGACAGGAAAAAGCCCAGTTGATGAACACAGAGGAGTCTTATATATCCCCCCCCCCCACTTTGTGCACTGGAGTTCACAAGAGCTGAGTTTGGATATAAGCATTCCATTGCTCAAAAAAAAATTTTGGGTTCCCCCATCTCAGGTGATCCCTTCATTCTGATCTTCTTGTTTTAGGAGGGGGGAGCTCAATAGAGGAATTCCTCCAACTCCACACCCAAGAAAAGTAACCCCAAGGAGATGAGAAGGATGCTGGAAGTCTAAAGCTGAGAGGAGGGCCAGGGAGAAGGTTGAGGAAAGTTACGACCTTCCCATATAGGACAGGCTGTGGAGTATAACTTCATCCTACTCAGGAAAGTCTCTGAGATCTTTTAGGCAAAAAGGTATAGACAGAGTTAGAGTGACAAGATTGATTCAGGCTGAAGCAATGGTCATGTGACTAAGGGCCCTCCAGAAACATCACCACCACAAAGCATTTGGAACAAATTTATTCCCAACCTCTGCCTCATCTTCCCTCTGTGCCACTCCTTTGGGAGTGAGTGAAGGAGATCAAGATTCAGGGGGAGGCAGGACTGGTGGGTAAATGATGAGGGCTATGTACCCCCTTCAGGCTCTCAGCTCTCTGATGACACCCCCACCCTACTTTCCCCTGAGCTTCCTACAGTGAGGACAAGAAGACCACCCTGGGGGTCTTCCCTCTGGCTCAATCAATTCTCCTCAATTACCAACAAATCTAAATGTGATTTATCTGTGCAAGAATCATTCCAATATCAGGCGAGAATCTATCAATAAAACCCTCTAAGGCAATCTTGCTCAGAGTTGTCAATAGAAGACCTACGGCACAAAGGCGTAGCAGCTAGCAATCAGAGTATTTTTGCTTCCCCCCCTTTTTTGGAGAGCACTTAATTAAGTCGACCAGAAGCTGTCAAAGATAATTTTCAAAGCGCATGACCTCAGCAGCTGACATTTGATAATATTACATTCCACGTTGATTGAAATTGATTTTCCCCCTCTTTTAGGGGGACAGGGGGCTGGGGAGAAGGTAGGAGGGTGAAATTACTGAATAGGAAAGTCCTGGGTCTCTTTGGAAGTGGGATTCTGCTTCAGATGAGAGGTCTGTGGGATTACCACAAGAAGACTGTCAGGCTTCCCTATCTCCAATGGAGCCAACTGCCTACAGTGGGACCCTTACTATATTACTACAAACCGTATTTGAGCAGAGTGATCGTTCAGAGCTGATAGAGGAGCTCCAGTGGGGGGAAGAAAGATGTAGGTAAGTAAGAAGATTAGGATTGCCATGGAGGCCAGTTATCCCTTGACTTTACTGCTACTAGAGAAGCTCCTTCTAGCATTTGCCAATTCTCTGGCTCCCTACTGTTCCCAAGTCTCACTAAAAACATGCTCACAGACATAATCCTCTTACTACTCAAGCAGCTCTACTTTATGAAATGCCCCTACCTCTGATTAGGTCTGGTGGGCTCTGCATCATATCTTGAATGTGCACTGCTGCCCACTTGTTTCCCTGGTTTCTGGGTAGTTGTCTGGCACTAGTTCTTCTCATGGACTGACTAGCTCATGCCTTATGTCTCAATCAAGGTAAAACAGAGTTTCCTGACCTTCTCACCTGCCAAATCATTAGCTTCATATGCTTTTTCTGCTTTGATTTCCTGGCTAATGACAGAGTTTTGATCTTCAGGAAAATATCTTGACGACCTTTTGAGATTTCAGCTCCTGATTTAAAAAAAGAACATCTATAAGTGGGTTTTTTTTTCCAGGCCTAAGAGTAGGTACTCCCTGAATATAGTCCCTGCTCCCCCACACTGTGGTCCTCGGGGTCCATAAATTTGCCAGAGCCTTTCACTTGGGCTCTCCTTAGCAGTGAGATGACCCCCATACCTGATCCTTGTTGAATGCACTGTGGGAAATGGAGTGAGGAGTTATATTTTCTCTGGTTTTAGTCTCTTGCTTATATCTTCATTGTATTTGACTCAAAGCTTAATTCTATCATTTTTAGCTTGTTGGTTTAGTCTGCTACTCTAATACCTGATAGTTGAAGTCTCTCCCAATTCTGAGCCCCTAACATTGAGTGGAGGGAAGTGAAGAGCAAAGTTGTCCAAGAAGAAGGGCTCAAGGTGAGGAAATTGCAGAGGTGGGAGCCATTCTGGAACTCTTCCTGGTGTTCTGGAGTTCAGGGAGTGATGTAGTGAAGGATTATCTACCCAGTAGGAAAAAAAGGAGTTTAGACTTGATGTGGTGAGAAACAAATGCACAGAGTACTCTAGACATACCTCACACATATTGTTTTAAAGAGAAATAACTGAACCAGACTGTAGTCAGCAATACTGTATTTGGGGCTGGGGAGGTTGTTCAGAGGCTGATCACTTGCCTTGCATTGTGTGATTACCCATTTAATCCTCCATGCAACATGGGATCAGCAAAAACAAAAAAGATAATGATGAGGGCAGATGAGAACTACATGGATGGTAGGAAAGTTTCTCTCTTTTGGCTTTGTAACACATAAAGCCAGTGTTACATGCAACAGGTTTTAGTGCTGCATAAGGGATTCTGCTGGCTTACCTCCAGTCGCTGCAACTGTGAAGGGCAGTTTCTGATGAGTTCAGACAGTTGCTGGACGAGCTGCGTATCAAGTACACAGTGAGTTCCACCATGGGTCATTCTCCATCAGGAAATTTCTCAATCAATGAGCAAGAGAATGTCAGAATGTGAGACCATTATTGTCTGTGGGGGTCATCTAAGTCCAGTGGGTGATAGAGGTCAGTGGACAAACATCCATCCTTCAGAGAATAACTTCAAATGGCATTTTGACTAATTCTCAGCGATCTTCTGGCCTAGAATCCCCATTGCCTATAGCTTCTACCTTGACAATGAGTCCCAGCATTAACTTTATCTTCCTTCTTGTCCCATTCTACCTGGTACTGTAAAGTAAAGGTACTGTTTTCTGCAGTCACATCCTTAATGAATAACTCATACCAAAGTACATGCCTCAAGCTCTATTTTTGGAATAATCCTTCCTAGGGCAACAAAGCTTCACAAAGGAAGGCATTGTACATAGATACTCAAAAACATTAGGATATAACAAACAGAAGAATTCAGAAACATAGAAGAGGCAGAAAATGTGAATTTGTACACATATATTTTTATTATTATTTATAAAAAGGAAACATTGACAAAACCATAGGATAAGAGGGGTACAACTCCACACAGTTCCCACCACCAGATCTCCATATCCAATCCCTTCCCCTGATAGCTTTGCTATTCTTTATCCCTCTGGGAGTATGGGCTCAAGATCATTGTGGGATGCAGAAGGTGGAAGATCTGGCTTCTGTAATTGCTTCCCTGCAGAACACGGGCGTTGACTGGTCAATCCATACTCCCAGCCTACCTCTCTCTTTCCCTAGTAGAGTGGGGCTCTAGGGAAGCAGAGCTCCAGGACACATTGGTGGGGTTGTCTGTCCAGGGAAGTCTGGTTGGCAGACTTCATGATAGCATCATGATATAACATCATGATAGCATCTGGAACCTGATGGCTGAAAAGAGAGTTAACATAAACAGCCAAACAAATTGTTGAACAGTCATGGACCTGAAGGCTGGAATAGTTCAGAGAAAGAGTTGGGGGGGGGGGTCCTCCATTTTGTAGGTAGCTAGTAGGCATATTTTAGTTATATTCCAAAGGGCCTGTGGCTACAACCCAGGTGCCCAACAACAGATAAGTGGCTGAGAAAGCTGAGGTATATTTACACAGTAGAATACTATGCAGCTATTAAGAACAATGAACCCACCTTCTCTGACCCATCTTGGATGGAGCTAGAAGGAATTATGTTAAATGAGCTAAGTCAGAAAGATAAAGATGAGTATGGGATGATCCCACTCATAAACAGAAGTTGAGAAAGAAGAACAGAAAGGGAAACTAAAAGCAGGATTTGACTGAATCTGGAGTAGGGCACCAAAGTAAAAACCCTAGGGTGAGGGCGAGGGTGGATGTTTGGCTTCCTGGGGTGAAAGAAGTGGAGTCCGTAGGGGCGTGGTGGGCTGGGATGGGACACAGTCTTTTGGTGGTGGGAATGATGTTTATGTACACTCCTATTAATTTGTAGTCATGCAAATCACTATTTAATTAATATGAATGGGGAAAATTGATTGTATGTCTCAAACTTTTTAAAGCACTGACTATTTTTAATACATAGGACAAGTCTTTGATATGTTGACTCTCTTAAGAGCCTAGACTAGGGAGAACAGAAGCAACCAGTGACACAGCCATATATAAATAATGTCAAAGGCATAAATTATGGTGATGTTGTGTATGATACAGCAAATCCTAACAAAGGGATTTTTCAAAGTTAACCCAGTTGCCAAATAATGTGATTATAGCAATAACTACCTATTGTCTTCTTAAACCCTAAGACAGCAGGAACCTCACTCTTCCTCTATAGAACCTATATTTCCCCCAGTCCTGGAACCCCTAGGGTGGGGCTCACTTACCTGCATGCTTCTCTCAATTCATACCAAATGATATTGCATCCACTGATCCCAGCCTTATCAATGCAATGAGTACCACCTCAGCATGCTTCACTTTAGACTGTGTCCAGAGACATCAGGGGTGGAGTGTCAACCCTTCAGCTTCATTACTCGGGTGAGACCCTTCCTTTCATAGGATTCTCTAATTATATTCCAGGAGGTTCATTTCCTAACAAAGCCCCCAAACCTAGATATAGACCAGGTCCTATGAGATAGAGCATATGTTCACATGTATCCATAAATTAGGTAAAAATATATACCTGAAAGCAAAAGTACACAATAGTCTGCAGTGAGTCAGTATGAAGTTCATAATAAAATAGTGTCTACTTAGACTTAGATAACCTCCTCACCTATTTCCTATTATACTTCCCTCACTCACTCCCAAGCTATCGTTATCAAAGCAAGGACTGCAAAAGCTAATAAGGGCAAGAGACTGGCATACTTTAATGATGACTCTTTATTCACTATCAGGCCACCACATCAGCTGAGGCCTATTCGGGGAGTCCTGAGATTCCCAAACAGACATGATAGGCCTAGATCTCAAATAAATCCCTCTCTCCATTGTTACTGGTCATCTCTATCAGGAACAACACAATAGACCCCTTTGTGGGTGCCCATAGGACCTTGCCCTCAACTTTGATCAACAGTGGTAGAGAATGTTCCATCCTCTGAAGGAAGGTTGGACAACATACTCTATGCTACACCTTAGGAAGATGGGTCCACATTGGGACAGCTTGGAATGTTTCTACTCATGACCACAAATTGTGAGCTCAGATCTACAGGGAAGCAGAGGTCACATAGGCTCCTAAGCTGAATATGGGCTCAAGACTAAGTCAAATCATTGGGGTTTATGGTCAACAATTATTTATACCCTTTTCACATATTAGGGAGCTACTCTCTTCCCTGATCCAGCTTTCTTTTCCTTTTCCAGCCATGACATCATCTCCCTAGACAATAACTTGGATCCACATGCATATCAGATTTCAGGCTCAGGGGAAAACAACAACAACAAAAAACTATTATACATGTATTTTTTAAAAATCACATCTCTGATGTGGGGTCAAGGGAAAAAATAGGAAAGAAAAGTAAAGATGTCTGATTGAGACTAATCTTGTCAAGAAAAATTTACAGTTTTATACAAGTAATTATTTGGAAAACTGCTGGAACTAAATTTCTGAGTCAATTAAATGTTGTGAAAAAAAAAAAAGGAAGGTCTGCCCTCAGTGTAGAACAACAATGGTAGAAACTGTCTCACTCTCTGAAGGGAGGCTGGGTCAACATACTCTGCCACTCAAGAAAGACTGGTCCTGAAATAAGTGCAGCCTAGAATGTTCCTAGCTGTGACCATGAAATTCGAACTCAGACATGGACCCTAGGTCATACTGATGGAGTGTACAATTAATAATATTTACATACTTTCTCCATATTTGGAAGTTACTCTCTGCCCTGATCCAGCTTTTCTAGTTCTATTTTCATCTCTAACACCATCTTCAGTGACAATACCTTTAGCCTTCCTGTATGTTAGCTGTCAGGCTCAGGTAAAAATTAGTAAAGTCAAGTGCCCCTTGGAATATAGCTAAAATAGACTTCCTAGCTTCTTCCAACATCAAGACCCCAAATATCACCTTCTATATTCTTACATTTAGTTTCTTTGCTATTATACGATTTGTTCTGTTCTATATCTTAATGCTTTTCAGCCACCAAGTTGCAGATGCTACCATGACACCAACCTGACTCCCCTGGACAGATAACCTCACCATTGTGTCCTGGAACCCTACCTCCCCAGAGGCTAAACCCACTAGGGAAAGACAGAAACATGCTGGGAGTATGGATTCACCTGCCAACACCCATGTCCAGTGGAGAAGCCAGACCTCCCACCTTCTGCACCCCATAAAAATCTTTGGTCCATATTACTAAGAGGGATAAGGAATAGGGAAGCTTCAAATGGAGGGATGGTATAAGGAACTCTGGTATTGGAAATTGTATGGGATTGTACCCATCTTGTCACATGATCTTGTCAATTATTATTAAATCACTAATAAAAAACAATGAAAGGTTAATCACTTCCTGAAGACTAGGGGAAAAGACCATGACATGCTTTAGACATATAACCACCTTGACCTATAAAAATTTTCCTTTCTAAACTCTGAGAGAACATTTGATTGTGCATAGATGGGATTGAGGCAGAGTTTGAAATGACAAAAGAGGAGAGAGATACAGTATTTTCCATAAAAATATTAAGAAAGTTATTTTTTCCATTAAGGAATAGACTTAAGATTTTTGTAAGGCAAGAGAAGGAAAAGGTCAGGGTACTAAGGAGTCATTTGTAAGAATGACTTAAGTTCTTCTATGTTTTGTTATTGTTACCTTATCCAATAAGGATGTTTGACATTAATTTCTGAGGAATTTGTTCTGGTAGATACCCACTATTTCTTTAAAAACAATATACCTCGTGTTGTATACATAGTGTTTCTGGAAATTTAGCTTGAGTGTGAGCCAGATAAATGCTGTGTGCAGTGAAGATAAGTCCAGGGAAGCAAAATATTCTCCAAATGCAACTAGTTTAGGAGTTTGGGGACTCAGGGATTAGCCTGCAGAAATCTTGGGAAAGGACTAAGTCTTTATGAAATCTATAGAAAGACAATCTGAATCAATATTACTTAAATGCTAGGGAGTGTGAAATCCCAATTGATTTTAAATCAGTAAATACATGGGCTCATGGATTATTAAACTATTTTGATAAAAGAGAAGATAAAGCTCAATACACTAGAATGAATTCAACATATATCCATTTAGCTTGTTCAGTGTATGTTATGTGCCAGATAAGACTAATTTTTCCTATGCTAAACGTTTATGCTATGGTCCCTGTGCTCAAGGAATTTATAATAAGCCAAGGTAAAAAACACAGGGAGATTCAAGTCATCTGAACTATTCTTGTTTTCAAAGTGTTCTTTCACTTTCCCTTGTGCTCCCTGAGATTCAGAAGCAGAGGAGCAGCCACCTCCATGCAGTGTGAACTAGGGAGGTAAAATGGCTTTTCAATGAGAGGTTCGACAAGAATCCAGCTCAAGAGTGGAAATGAGCTTGATGTGTCCTATGGCATGGAGGACTCTCAGTTGATCAGACAGAGGGCTATTTAAGGAGAGAAGGGAAACAGGGTTGGAGACAGAGTAGAGAAGAGCAGGACCACAGGTGAGGAATTTCTGGAAGAAACAGACAATAAAAGGTCTTTTTTCTGATTCCCTCTGCCAGGATAAGGAAAGTTGGTTTCTCATATTGAATCAAAGAAATGAATAAAGAATCGTTTCTTATAATAAGAGTAACCATGCCTTATGGATATATTCAAATCACATAAAAATATAGCAATTGTAGACACTAAGGACATTCAAATCAATATTGTGTCCCCTTGTCTGTCAGGGAAACACACAGAAAAGAATGCATTAAGTGAACATAATAACAATGTTGAAGCATATGTGAGGTGGAAATGGAAGAACTTCAAAGGAGCACTACTACCTGTAGTGGGGTGGGGAGCCAAAGAAAGTGTTTCAGAAAGGGAAGTTTCTAGATAGTGTCTTCAAGAACTAGATTATACCTCCTTTTCCATTTTCTTGAAGGATAATGAGTTGGCTGAGTGGTAGGCAGGGTGGTGAGAGCTGGGCAGGTGAGACTCCTGCTAGATCATAAATTGGAAATCCAAGGACATTCATTGTATTTTTATTTTAATTTATTTATAAAAAGGAAACACTGACAAAACCGTAGGATAAGAGGGGTACAACTCCACACAATTCCCACCGCTAGAACTCCGTATCCCATCCCCTCCCCTGATAGCTTTCCTATTCTTTAATCCTCTGGGAGTATGGACCCAGGGTCATGGTGAGATGCAGAAGGTGAGAGGTCTGGCTTCAGAATTTGCTTCCCTGATGAACATGGACATTGACAGGTTGATCCATACTCCCAGCCTGCCTCTCTCTTTCCCTAATGGGGCGGGGTTCTGGGGCAGTGGGGCTACAGGACATATTGTGGGGTTTCTGTCCAGGGAAGTCTGGCTGGCATTATGATAGCACTGGAACTTGGTGGCTGAAAAGAGAGTTGACATAGAAAGCCAATCAAGTTATTGACGAATCATGGACCTAAAGGCTGGAGTAGTGCAGATGAAGAGTTGGGGGGGGGGGTGTTTCCATTTTGTAGATAGCTAGTCGGCATATTTTAGTTATATTCCAAAGGACCTGTAGCTATACTAGTTTTGTTTTTTTTCCCCCTGAGCCTGAAATCTGATATGCAGGTGGATCCTAGTAATTGTCTGGGGAGATGATGTCATGGCTGGAAAAAGGACCAGAAAGCTGGATCAGAGAAGAGAGTAGCTCCCAAATATGGGAAAAATGTATAAATACTGTTGACTGTAAACTCCATTGATTTGATGTGTTCTGGGGCCCATATTCAGCTTAGGAGCCTATGTGACCTCTGCATCCCTGTAGATCTGAGCTCACATTCTGTGGTCATGAGTAGGAACATTCCAAGCTGCCCCAATATCAGGACCCATCTCCCTCACATTTAGCATAGAGTATATTGTTCAGCCTCCCTTCAGAGGATAGAACATTCTCTACCATTGTTGATCCAAGTTGAGGGCAAGGTCCTATGGGGGCCCACAAAGGGGTCTATTGTGTTGTTCCTGATAGAGATGACCGGTAACAATGGAGAGAGGGATTTATTTGAGATCTAGGCCCATCAGGTCTGGGAATCTCAGGACTCCCCAATTAGGGCCCCAGCTATTTTAATGGCCTGATAGTGACTAAAGAGTCATCATTAAAGTATGCCAGTCTCTTGCCCTTATTAGCTTTTGCAGTCCTTGCTTTGATAAGGACACCTTGGGAGTGAGTGAGGGAAGTATAATAGGAAATAGGTGAGGAGGTTATCTAAGTCTAAGTAGACACTATTTTATTATGAACTTCATACTGACTCACTGCAGACTATTGTGTACTTTTGCTTTCAGGTATATATTTTTACCTAATTTATGGATACATGTGAACATATGCTCTATCTCATAGGACCTGGTCTATATCTAGGTTTGGGGGCTTTGTTAGGAAATGAACCTCCTGGAATATAATTAGAGAAGCCTATGGAAGGAAAGGTCTTACCTGAATAATGAGGCTGAAGGGTTGACGTTCCATGCCTGAAGTCTCTGGTCACAGTATGAAGTGAAGCATGCTGAGGTGGTACTTATTGTGTTGATTAGGCTGGGATCAGTGGATGCAATATCATTTGGTATGAATTGAGAGAAGCATGCAGGAAAGTGAGCCCCACTCTAGAGGTTCCAGGAATGGGGGAATACAGGCTCTATAGAGGAAGAGTGAGATTCATGCTGTCTTAGGTCTTAAGAAGGCCATAGATAGTTATTACTATAATCACATTATTTGGCAATTGGGTTAACTTTGAAAAATTCCTTTGTTAGGATTTGCTGTATCATACACAACATCACCATAATATATGCCTTTGACATTATTTTTATATAGTTGTGCCACTGGTTGCTTCTGTTCGCATTTATTGTATTTTTGTCTCTACTAGCTGTGTGACCTTAGGAAAGTTACTTTCCTTCTCAAAAGGCCTCATTTGTAAAATGATGAAAGTGACCCATGACTTTTAAGTTTTTGTGTAGTTCAAAAAATTCTAACAGTTAAAAGGTGGTTCTGTTGAAATGGATTAATGAGAAGGTGTTTAAGGAGTACATCTGTTTAGCTAATTTAATAGCTTGGCTTCTTACATACAAGTCACAGCTACCCCAAGAGAGAAAGCGTTCAGAAATACTGCGGGAAATCATCAGCAATGCACATGGGCACCCCCCTCTTACTTATACCCCAGACAGATGACAAAGTGATCAGCAGAGCTAATTCCCTGGGGCAGTATTTCTTCCCAAAGCATAGATATGGGTGAATTATTGCCATTCTTAATTGCCTAATGATTTTTTTCCCTTTCATGTGATCTTTTCAGGGAGTTGTATTTTTACCATCTTGCAAATTCATATTGGCAGAGTGATATACATTGTCGAATAAAACACAGTGGCTAATCCATCAAAAATCAGGCTGTAGTTGCCTTGAGTTTTCTTGGAGAGAGACTGTAAGAGGGGAAAATTGAGTGGGTGGGCCTAGTTATTCCTCAGTGTAGATGGTCATTTCCTTGCTGGTGGGTCAGCAGTCTTCAGGGCAGACCATGAGGTGGTCTGAGTACTCCAGTGTGCTCCAGGCTCTTCTTCTGAGTTTGTGTTTTGGTGCTTAGGGGTGTTTGTCCCATTAATGAACTGAAGGACTCAGTTCTACAGCCCTCGGGGGAACTCAGAAGGCAATTAGACCAGAGGGTGAGTCATCTAGAGGACTGGTAATGGAATGTGGATTCTCTACTCCCTAAATTCATTGTTAGCATCTGACCCAAGCTTCTTCCCAGATGATGGCTGCTTGGTGGCATCTGTGAACTGTAATGACCCAGAGGAGCTCTCAACATCAAGTGGGAGAAGGTCCTCAGGAAAATGAGGGGTTCTTTAGGCTCCTTTACTAGGCTTGTGCATGATTTAAAAAGTAACTTTACTATTGTGTTGCCTCTGTGCACTTTCAGGGGTTTTAGGGCCAATGATTAGGACTAGAAGACTCTGTGATGCCATGCTACAGTGCCGGATGTCCTTGATGGGCTCTGAGAGCTCCTAGGCTTAGCTGCTCTTAAGGGGATCTTGGTAACTTCCCTTTGCACAAAGCTCTACCACTGATCAATTAAATCCACATTCCTTGGGTGGAATCTGGGCATCAGTAGTTTTCAAGCTCCTCATGTATTTCTAAGCTATCAGTTTGAAAGAAGAGTCTCCTCATTTCCTACTTGGAAACAATTATGAATTCTTCATAGGCAGATCTTAAAAGTTATAACAAGAAAAAGGTTTCTATTTATATGAGATGTTAGACTTACTGTGATGATCATGTTAAATATACACATAAATACTGAATCATTCTGTTGTACACCTGAAACTCATATAGTGCTATATGTTAATTATATCTTTAAAAAAACAGCAAGTGGGGGTTGGGTGGTAGGGCAGTGGGTTAAGCTCACACGGTGCAAAGCACAAGGACTGCATAAGGGGGAGAAGGGAAAGAGCCTGTATCTGTGTCTATCCAATAAAAAAACAAAATTTAAAAAGAACTAACTGGTGAAAAATTCTTTCCATGTGTCAACAACTGTACTGTAAACTGCTAATCCTCTAATAAAATGACAGGAAAAATGAAGTTCAGAGAAGATGTGTATTAATATGGGTTGGGACTTTATCATTTAAATGGTGACTTAATAAAATGACTTTAAGCAATGGAGAAGAGAAAGGAAGACATTTCAGGTTGAATTGGTGGATGGCTTCATAAGGAGAAATAACTCTGATTAAGGCATGTGCAGAGCATAGTGAAGAAAGTCAACCACCTGTAACCTCTAGTTGTCCCTTTGCGAGGAGCACATGTCCCCATGCATCGCATTAGGCATATTGCAGACACCCAGTGATTGCCTACAATACGAGTGCCTTACACACACAGGTGGCTCATATCTTTCCTCCTCCATGATCATTTATCCATTCCTCAGAAACTCCCCTTAGCTGCTGAACAATTTCATCATCACCAGGACGATGGTAGGAAAAGTTTTTTTGAAAAGTAGCTTCTATTATTAGTCTGGTATGATGAGGGCAACAGATCATAAGACGATTGGTGTCATGAAAACAGTTACTCTCAGTTTCCAAGACAGGGGAGCACTCCATTTCATGGGGGCCATACAGGAAACAAGCAGATCAGAGGGAGTGAAGGAAAAATGTGGGTGAGAGCTTCCCTTTACTGTGCTTACTGTGAGAAGTACAGACAAGCTGAGTGGGCTCACTATTGGCTAGTGTGAATGATTTCACTGGGTTGCAGAGTAAAGACTGATATCCAGCCTATAATGATTAAGAAGACAAGAGGCTAAAAGGTTCCAATCAAGGAGCCGGAGAAGAATGGAAAAGACAGTATAAGGGTTATGTAAAAGACTTTTATGCCTAAGGCTCTGAAGTCCTGAGTTCAACCCTCAGCACCACCATAACCCAGGGCTGAGCAGTGCTCTAGTCATTCTGTCTGTCTAGCTATCTAGATACCTCTATCTCTTTCATTAAAAATAAATAAATAAATAAATAAATAAATAAAGGAGTTGGAGATGTAGGATTTCAGATGGCTAATTTGCACATTTGGAAAATTAGTTATAGAGGTGGGGCCAAAGTCAGCAAGCTCCCAAATGTCAAATGTCAGAGCATCATGAATACAGAAAACAAAAAGGCATGGTTAATGGTAAGATGATGTGTTTCACAGCAGCCTCCTTTATGAATCCCTCACTGAAATGTAGTCCTCCTCTTCCAGATTGTTTAACACCATGTCTGGTGGTGTGTGGCCCTCAGAGGCTCATTCTGTCTCCTGCTGCATGCTGAAGTCCTTGGGTTTGGCAGGAAAAAGCTAACATAGCCAGTATCTGGGAACATGGATTTTGAGAGGATTCTTACTATTCTGAAATTGTTGAGTCTCTCTGTGCCTAAACTATTCATGTACATCATTTAAACTGTATTGAGATCCTGCTTTTCTTCTTGAGTCTTGGATTTGGTACATGTTGGACACAGGTTATTTGTGGAACTAGTCCCAGTAAAAAAAGTCCTCATCATTAAACTTATTGTGCCCTTATTTTACCTGTGTTGTCACAGCTCATTACTGGGGGAGTTACATGGATCCAGGTGACTCCACTGGGAATAGGCTCTTGGAAACTTGTGGCTGGTTCCCTCTGGACTTTATCCAATGTGTTTCTCCCCTTGCTCTAAAAATTCCATTGCTATATTAAGTCATGAATATAATTGTGAGTTCTTCTAGTTAGTCATTGATTCTGGGGGTGGCTTTGGGGACCTCTGACTCATTGGTATACCAGTCTTACTTATTTAAATTCATTTGTAAGCTCTTAGAGTGCAGGCTTCAAGCACTCTACCTTCCTGACAAGAACATCAGACCAAGAACCAGAGCATCTATTTGTGAAGCTTTGCTTCTCTCAGTACCAGCTTTGTGGCTTTGGGAAATAAGATATCTTCACTGACTGACATTTTCTCATCAAACTTGGAGCCAGTGACCACTTCCTATTTCACTGTGAATTGGAAATTCAAATCGGGCACTGGGTGAGAGAGTATTTCCAACTCTTAAAGCATGGCATCAATGAGATATTATTATAAATCTATGCATTCTTGTGTTATCTTAGATAATGCAGACTATCTACTAGTTTCTGATGAATGGATGGATCAACACAAACTATCTCAAACCTTCCTCTCTTATGGCACCCCCCTCCCCAAATTCTAGACATTGTAAGGACAAACAACCAAAAGAAAACACACTTATTTCCAGCCATAAGGATGGAAAAAAAACAGAAAGGATAAAACAAACCCAAACAGCTAGGTTCCTGCTTCCTTAGCAGCTCCCAATCTCAATGCGCTCCCCCCACCACTCAGCCTTGCCTTTAATTGCCAATCCTAAGCAGCCAAGCCATAGGACTGTGCTTTCAGAGTCTCCTCAACTCCTGAAATCATTTGCTTCCCGATCCCTCCACTCATCAGCCTCCTGTCAGCCACCACCGGGAGCAACCTGAAGGCCTTAATTGATCAGGCTGGGCAGTAGCCTTGAGAACTTGATTCAGGTATTGACTTCCTGAGGAGCCCGTTGCACTCCGGCCTCCACAGCGGCTGAACATCACAACTATTAACCTATGGCCTCAGCAGTTGGTGAGGCAGCCCAGCAGCAGTAATTAGGAAGTCAATCGGAATCGCCTGTCTCACTTACACTGGCATGTCAATCAATAGCAGCGGTGACAGGTTCATTAGGCCCAGGCCATGCAAGCCCAGCCTGTAACAACCTCATAAAATACACCGACGACTCAGGGCATAGAGAAATCTGCCTGGAGGACTGGAGTGGATGACAATATGTATTGATTAGGGCTCCAGCAATTTATGAAGTGCTACTTGTTGGCCAACCTTTCTGACTTAGTCCTAAATTTCCCCCAAGTAGTTGCCAAATGAAGCCAAATATTACCCGTTTAAAAATGAGTGAAAGTAATCTATTGTCTTATGGGGCTTCTGTTTTTCTTTTTTTTCTGTTAGTTACTCCTAGCAAATCATCTACCAGGGTAAAACCTCAGTATTTATTTATTTAAGGCTGTCTCGATGACCATCAGATGCTGAAAGAAGACATCCATCTGGAGAATGAAAAAATATGATTTGATGTGTGAATAGGCAAGACTCTACTTTTGGAGAGACAGGGTGATTTAGGCATTCATTTCATTTTGCAATTTTTAATGGCTAGTCTGAGTTGTTCCAGGGAGACAGTTGACACCTGGGTTTACTGAGTTAATTTAAGAGATCAGTAGAGGTGTGTGTGTGTGTGTGTGTGTGTGTGTGTGTGTGTGTACACAGAAGGGTACCTTCTGGCTTCTACCCCATCCTCCTGAGTCACTGAACTTGACCACATTTGCTAGAGACCTTGTCTGCCACATAGCCAGCCTGCTGAAAAATGGGGCAGTTATTCTGAGTCTCCTTTGGGGCTGTGGCCTTGGAAATAGCACCAGCAGTGTGGCATGCTCACTGCTGAACCAGAATTACGGGTCCCTTCAATACCAGGGCTGGGAGGCATGTTGAACATCTTCTGTTATTCACTTTTAAAAATAATTTATTTTAGATAGAGACAGAGAGGAATTGAAAAGATCGAGAGAGAGAAAAGAGATACCTGCAGCCCTGTTGCACTGTTTGTGAAGATTCCCTCCTATAGGTGGGGATCAAGACTTGAACCTGGGTCCTTGCAGATGTTGATGTCTGTTCTTAGCTAAGTGTACTACTACCTGACCCCCTGCTACTCACCCCATTGTCTTCAGAAATCAGCACAAGTTTTTTGTGTAACCCTGAGTGCATTGCCAAGCACAGTCTAGAGCCTCATTCCTTTTTAAGAAAATTCCACTCATAGACAGAAGTTGAAAAATAAGAACAGCAACTTGGTGGTTGATACAGAGCAGAACAAATTGTTTAATAATAAGGAACCTAAAGGTAAGAATATAGAAGATGAGATTTGGGATCTCCATTTAGTAAAAATCTAGGAAGTCTATTTTAGTTATATTCCAAGGGGCCCATGACTTCACTAATTTCTGCCTGAACCAGACAGCTAACTTGCAGGTGGGATAAAAGTATTATCTGTGAAGATGGTGTCAAAGATGAAAATAGAACTAGAAAAGCTGGATCAGGGCAGAGAGTAGCTCCCAAATATGGAGAAAGTATATAAATACTGTTAACTGCACACCCCCCCCCCCAGTCTGATCTAGGGTCCCTGTCTATTTATATTTAGCAAGGTGGCCTGTGTAACCTCTGCAGCCCTGTCAGTCTGAGCTCACATTCCATGGTCACAGCTAGGAACATTCTAGGCTGCACTCATTTCAGGACCAGTCTTTTCAAGTGGCAGAATATATTGATTCTCTTCCTTCAGAGAGTGGGGCAAGTTCCACCATTGTTGTTCCACATTGAGGGCAAGGTCCTGCAGAGGCCCACAAGATGGTTTTTTAATCATTATTATTTTTATTTATAAAATGCAAACACTGACAAGACCATAGGATAAGAGGGGTACAATTCCCACCACCAGAACTCTATATCCCATCACTGCCCCTGATAGCTTTCCTATTCTCTAACTCTCTGAGAGTATGGACCCAGGGTCATTATGGGGTGCAGAAGGTAGAAGGTTTAGCTTCTGTAATTGCTTCCCTGCTGAACATGGGCATTGGTAGTCTGATCCATACTCCCAGCTTGTCTCTCTCTTTCCCTAGTGGGGCAGAGCTCTGGGGAAGCAGGGCTCCAGGACACATTGGTAGGGTCGTCTGCCCAGGGAGGTCTGGTTGGCATTATGGTAGCATCTGGAACCTGGTCGCTAAAAAAAGAGTTAACATATAAAGCCATACAAATTGTTGACTAATCATGAACCTAAAGGCTGGAATATTGCAGATGAAGGTTTGGATCTCCGTTTTGGAAAGAGCTAGTAGGTCTATTTCAGGTATATTCCAAAGAGCCCATGACTTTATTAGTTTTTGCCTGAGCCTTACATCTGATATGCAGGTGGACCCAAGTTATTATCTGGGGAGATGATGTCATGGCTTGAGAAAAGGCTAGGAAGCTGAACCAGGGAAAAGAATAGCTCCCAAATATGGGAAAAGTATATAAATATTATTGACTGTAAACCCTGTTGATTTGATCTGGGGCCCATATTCAGCATAGGAGGCTATGTAACCTCTGCATCCCTGTAGGTCTGAATTGCATTCCATGGTCACTAATAGAAGCACTCCAAGTTGCACTAATTTCAGGACCCATCTTCCTCAGGTGGTAGATAGAGTGTGTTATCCAACCCTCCTTCGGAGGTTTGAACATTCTCTACCATTGTTGATCCACATTGAGGGAAAGATCCTATGGGGGCCCCCGAAGGGGTCCATTATATTGTTCCTGATGGAGATGGCCAGTGACTATGGAGAGAGGGATCTATTCGAGATCTAGTCTGTGTGGGAATCCCAGGACTCCCCAACTAGGGCCCCAGTTGATGGGGTGGCCACAAGAGGATTTATGAAGTTGTTCCTGATGGAGATGATCAGCAATGGTGGAGAGAGGGATCTGTTAGAAGTCTAGGCCCAGCATATCTATGTGGGAATCCCAGTAGTTCCTGACTAGGGCCCCAGATGATGGAGTGGCTGGTAGGGCCATCATTAAAGTGTGCCCTTATCCAGCATTTTAGTCTTTACTTTATCTGACAAGATTATATTTAGAGTGATTGAGGAAAGTGAAATAGAAGTACATCTAGGTCTAAGTAGAAAATATTTGATTGAGTACTTTATGTTGTCTTTTTTAGGTCTTTCTACTTGCTTTCTGCACTTATGGAGTCACTACAGACTGTTGTATGCTTTTACTTTAAGGTATATATTTCCCCCAACTTATACATCTGCACATGTGAACTATCCCTTGGGCCTTAGTCTATATCTAGGTTTTGTAATTTTGTTGGGAAGTGTGCCATTTGAAATGGAACTAGAGGGGCCAGGTGGTGGCACACATGGTTAAGCGCACACATGGCTAAGCGCACATGTTACAGTGCGCAAGGACCCAGGTTCAAACCCCCAGTCCCCACCTGCTGTGGGAAAGCTTCACAAGTGGTGAAGCAGGGCTGCAGGTGTCTCTCTGCCTTTCTCCCTCTCTATCTCCCCCTTTCCTCTTGATTTCTGGTGGTCTCTATCCAATAAATAAAGATTAAAAAATTTAAAAAAAGAAAGAAATGGAACTAGAGAATCCCATGAGTTAGGAAAGGTCTCACCAGAGTATTGGAGTTGGACAGTTGACACACATGCCTGACATCTCTGGACAGTTTGAAGTGGAACATGAAGAGGTGACACTGGTTGCGTTGGTTTGGTTGAAATCATAAGATGGCATGGATCAAGAGAAGCATGAAGGAAAACGAGTCAAGTCCCAGAAGTTCCAGGACTGGGAGAAATATGGATTTTTACAAAGAATGAGGAAGGTCCTTTGCTGTCTTAGAATTTAAGAAGGCATCTCTGCTTTAGGTATATATTTTCCCCTAACTTATGTATCTGTGTACATATGCCCTATCTCATGGGCCCTGGTCTATATATCTAGGTTTTGAGGTTTGTTAAAAGGTGTACCACCCAAGCTTGAATTAAGGAGTCCTATGAGTTAGGAAAGGTCTCACCAGAGTAATGAAGCTAAAGAGTTGACATTCCATGCCTGATGCCTCTGGGCACAGTACAAAGTAAAACATGCTGAGGTGGTACTGTTTGCACTGATTGGGTTGGGATCAGTAGATGCTGTATCAGTTGGTATAAACTGAGAGAAGCATGCAGGAAAGTGAGCCCCACCCTAGAGGTTCCAGGACTGGGAGAAATATGGGCTTTATAGAGAAAGGGGAAAGTTGCTGCTGTCCTAAGGTTTAAGAAGGTAATAAATAGTTATTGCTATAACCAAATCATTTGGCAAATGGGTTAAGTTTGAAAATCCCATTGTTAGGATTTGCTGTAGCATACAAGACCTCACCATAATTTATGTCCTATTATGCTATTTACATATAGTTGTATCTTATAAAGTAACACCACCAGCTGCTTCTGTTCTCCCTGGTCTAAGCTTTTAGGAGATTTAATATTTCAAAAAACATGTCATTATTAGAAATGTATTGGAAGAGAAGAAGTCAAACTCTCCCCATTTACAGATGACATGATTGTACACATAGAAAACCCTAAGGAATCCAGCAAGAAGCTTTTGGAAATCATCAGGCAATACAGTAAGGTGTCAGGCTACAAAATTAACATTCAAAAGTCAGTGGCATTCCTCTATGCAAACACTAAGTTAGAAAAAGTTGAAATCCAGAAATCAATTCCTTTTACTATAGCAACAAAAACAATATAATATCTAGGAATAAACCTAACCAAAGAAGTGAAAGACTTGTATACTGAAAATTATGAGTCACTACTCAAGGAAATTGAAAAAGACACAAAGAAGTGGAAAGATATTCCATGTTCATGGGATGGAAGAATTAGCATCATCAAAATGAATATACTGCCCAGACAAATTTAATGCTATCCCCATCAAGATTCCAAGCACATTTTTTAGGAGAATAGAACAAATGCTACAAATGTTTATCTGGAACCAGAAAAGACCTAGAATTGCCAAAACAATCTTGAGAAGAAAGAACGGAACTGGAGGCATCACACTCCCAGATCTCAAATGGTATTATAGGGCCATTGTCATCAAAACTGCTTGGTACTGGAACATGAATAGACACACTGACCAGTGGAATAGAATTGAGAGCCCAGAAGTAAGCCCCCACACCTATGGACATCTAATCTTTGACAAAGGTGCCCAGACTATTAAGTGAGGAAAGCAGTCTCTTCAACAAATGGTGTTGGAAATAAAGGGTAGAAACATGCAGAAGAATGAAACTGAACCACTATATTTCACCAAATACAAAAGTAAATTCCAAGTGGATCAAGGACTTGAATGTTAGACCAGAAACTATCAGATACTTAGAGGAAAATGTTGGCAGAACTCTTTTACGCATAAATTTTAAAGACATCTTAAATGAAACAAATCCAATTACAAAGAAGACTAGGGCAAGTATAAACCTATGGGACTATGTCAAATTAAAAAGCTTCTGCACAGCAAAAGAAACCACTACCCAAACCAAGAGACCCCTCACAGAATGGGAGAAGATCTTTACATGCCATATACCAGACAAGAGGCTAATAACCAAAAAATATAAAGAGCTTGCCAAACCCAACAACAAGAAAACAAATAGCCCCATCCCAAAATGGGGAGAGAACATGGACAGACTATTTACCACAGAAGAGATCCAAAAGGCTGAGAAACACATGAAAAAATGCTCTAAGTCTTTGATTGTCCGAGAAATGCAAATAAAGACAACAATGGGATACCACTTCACTCCTGTGAAAATGTCATACATCAGAAAAGGTAATAACAGCAAATGCTGGAGAGGTTGTGGGGTCAAAGAAACCCTCCTGCACTGCTGGTCGGAATGTCAATTGGTCCAACCTCTGTGGAGAACAGTCTGGCGAACTCTCAGAAGGCTAGAAATGGACTTACCCTATAATCCTACGATTCCTCTGCTAGGGATGTATCCTAAGGAACCCAACACACCCATCCAAAAAGATCTGTGTACACATATGTTTTAGCAGCACAATTTGTAATAGCCAAAACCTGAAAGCAACCCAGGTGTCCAATAACAGGTGGGTGGCTGAGCAAGTTGTGGTCTATATACACAATGGAATACTACTCAGCTATTAAAAATGGTGATTTTGCTGCTTTCAGCCAATCTTGGATGGACCTTGAAAAATTTGTATTAAGTGAAATAAGTCAGAAATAGAAGGATGAATATGGGATGATCTCACTCTCAGGCAGAAGTTGAAAAACAAGATCAGAAGAGAAAACACAAGTAGAACCTGAACTTTAATTGGCATATTGCACCAAAGTAAAAGACTCTGGGGTGGGTGGGGGGGTGGGTGAGTGGGGAGAATACAGATCCAAGAAGGATGACAGAGGACCTAGTGGGGGTTGTATTGTTATATGGAAAACTGAGAAATGTTATGCATGTACTAATTATTGTATTTACTGTCAAATGTAAAACATTAATTCCCAACAAAGAATGAAAAAAAGAAATGTATTAACAACTTGATCCCACTGTTAAAATTCAATCTGATTATCAATTTAAAGTCTTAAGTGCATAGATTAAACGAACATATGCTCAGAGCTATGGTCTATGCATCAAAAAATTTGAGACATTCGATTCATTTCCCCCTCTCATATTAATTAGTGATTTGTGATACTATAAGTTAATATGAGTGTATATTAACACCATTCTCATCACCAAAGATCTGTGTCCCTCCCTCATCGCCACCCAGTGAAACTAAGCATCTATCCTCACCCTCTACCCAGAGATTTTCACTTTGGTGCCATACTTCAAACTTACATAGTTTGCAGTGAGTCAATAAATACAGCAAGCAAGTAGAAAGACCCAAAACGACTCCATAAAGTACCTAATGAAATAGTTTCTACTTAGACCCAGATACCCTCCTTACCTACCTCCTACTACAAATCCCTCAATCATTTGACAGGCTAAACTTGTTAGGCAAAGTAAGGACTACAAAAGCTGAATAAGGGCAAGAGACTGACATCTTTAATGATGACTCTTGTCACTATCAGGCCACCCCATCACCTTGGGCCCTAGTCAGGGAGTCCTAGGATTACCAAACAGACATGATGGGTCATGACCTCTAACAGATCCCTCTCACCGCTGTCACTGGTTATCTCATCATGAACAACATAATGGACCCCTTTTTGGGTTCCAATAGGACTTTGCCCTCAGTGTGGATCAACAATGGTAGAGAATATTCCATTCTCAAAGTGAGGTTGGATAACATACTTTACCTACTACCCAAGGAAGATGGGTCCTGAAAGTAGTAGACGTGAATCTTCCTAGCTGTGACTACAGAGTGGGAGCTCAGACCTATAGGGATGCAGAGATTACATAGGATCCTAAGCTGGATATGGGCCCCAGATCAAATTGATGAGGTTTATGATTAATAATATTTATATACTTTCCCCATATTTGGGAGCTACTCTCTTCCCTGATCCAGCTTTCTAGTCATTTTTCCAACCATGATACCATCTATCCAGAAAATAACTTGGGTCACCCTGCATATTAGATGTCAAGCACAGGCAAAAAAAAAGTTAAGTCATGGGCCCCTTGGAATATACCTAAAATAGCTTTTCCAAAATGGAGATCCCAAATCTTCATCTGCAATATTCTTGCCTTTAGGTTCATGATTAGTCAACAATTTGTTCTGCTTTATATTTTAACTCTTTTTCAGCTACCAGGTTCCAGATGCTGCTATGATGCCAACCTGACTTTCCTGGGCAGACGACCCCACCAATGTGTCCTGGAGCCCTGCTTCCCCAGAGCTCTGCCCCACTAGGGAAAAAGAGAGGCAGTCTGGGAGTATGGATCAACCTGCCAATGCCCATGTTCAGTGGGGAAGCAATTACAGAAGCCAGACCTCCCACCTACTGCATCCCATAATGATCTTGGGTCCATACTCCCAGAGGTATAAAGAATAAGGAAGCTATCAAGGGAGGGCACTATCAAGGGAGGGCACTGGAGTTCTGGTGGTGGAAATTATGTGGAATTGTACCCCTCTTATCCTATGGTCTTGTCCATATTTCCATTTTATAAATAAAAATTTTAAAAAAGAATTTAAGAAGGCAACAGACAATTGTCATTTTAACCAAGTTATTTGGAAACTTGGTTTACTTTGAAAATCCCATGGTTGAGGGGCCGGGCAGTAGCACACCAGGTTAAGCACACATAGTAGGAAGCACAAGGACCCATGTAAGGATTCTGGTTTTTGAGCCCCACCTGCAGGGGATCGTTTTGCAGGTAGTGAAGCAGGTCTGCAGGTGTCAGTCTTTCTCTCTCCCTTTTTATCTTCCCCTCCCATCTCAATTTCTCTCTGTCCTATCCAATAGAAAAAGAAAAAAAACTAGTATAGCCATAGGCCCTTTGGAATATAACTAAAATATGCCTATTAACTATCTACAAAATGGAGGCCCCCCCAACTCTTCATCTGCACTATTCCAGCCTTTAGGTCCATGATTGGTCAACAATTTGTTTGGTTTTGTATGTTAACTCTCCTTTCAACCACCAGGTTCCAGATGCTAGCATGATGCCAGTCAGACTTCCCCGGACAAACAACCCCACTAATATGTTCTGGAGCTCTGCTTCCCCAGAGCCCTTCCCCACTAGGGAAAGAGAGAGACAGGCTGGGAGTATGGATTAACCTGTCAATGCCCATGTTCAGTAGGGAAGCAATTACAGAAGCCAGACCTTCCACCTTCTGCATCCCACAGTGACCTTGGGCCCATACTCCCAGAGGGATAAAGAATGAGAAAGCTATCGGGGGAGGGGATGGAATAGAGTTCTGGTGGTGGGAATTGTGTGGAGTTGTACCCCTCTTATCCTATGGTTTAGTCAATGTTTCCTTTTTATAAACAAAAAATTTTTAAAAAAAAAAGAAAAAGAAAAGGAAAAAAATGGCCTCCAAGAGCAATGGAGCCTCAGCAATAATCCTGGAGGCAAAAAACAAACAAACAAACAAAAAAAACATGGCTAGTATTTACTGTACCATACAAGACCTTCCCAAAATTTATGTAATTTAATTCTATTTAAAAGTAACTATAACTTATATACTGATAGAACTGCTTGTTTCTGGTCTCCCTAGTCTAAGATTATAAGTGATTTAATATTTCAAAAAAAGGTTATTAGACATGCATTAACAATGATGCCAACCTGACTTCCCTGGGCAAATAACCTCTCCAATGTATCCTAGAACCTCACCTCTCCAGCGCCCTATCCCACTAGGGAAAGACAGAAACAGGTTGGGAGAATGGATCAGCCTTTCATTGCCTATGACCAGCAGAGAAGCAATTACAGAACTCAGATCTCCCACCTTCTGCTCCCCATAAAGCACTTTGTTCCATGCTCCCAGAGGGATAAAGATTAGGGAAACTTCCACTGGAGTGGATGAAATATGGAACTCTGGTTTTGGAATTGTATGGAATTGTACCCCTCTTATCCCACAATCTTGTCTATCATTATAAAATCACTAATAAAAAAAAAAGAAAGAAAGAAGAAAAAAATAAGAACACAGGGAAAACACAAAGCAGAACTTGGACTGGATCTGGCATACTGCATCAAAGGAAAGGTTGGGCTGGCGTGGTGGTGTTCAGCTCCTGGAACATGCTGGTGAAGGAGGACCTAGGTGGGGGTCAGAGTGTTATGTGGAAAAGTAAAACATGTTACACATGTACAAGTGACTGTACTTTGCTGTCATTTGTAAACCATTAGTACCCCAATAAAAATTTAAAATTTACTTATTTTATTATGTTTTTTTTTAATTTGGTTGGACAAAGGGAAGTTGAGAGGGAAGGGGAGAAGGAGAAGGATAGAGAAAGAAAGATACTTGCAGCACTGCTTCACCACTCACGAAGCTTTCTTCCTGCAGGTGGTTGCTGGGGACTTGAATCTGGGTCCTTGTGCACTGTAATGTGGGTGTAGAACCTCCTTCCTATATGACACAACTCCCAGACCTCAGGAGAAACCCCAAAGCTAGTCCCAGTTTAGACTGTCCCTTTAAACATGACCTTAATGTTGGGAGTGTGTGTTCTTTGATCAGAAGGCCCAAACTCAGTCCTTGTGTAGGGACAGATTTACTGTCAACCTGAGCTGGAGCCTGAATTCACTGAGTTTTGTGTCTGCCTCCATAAACCGATTAAACTATACCACTTATATGGAAAGTAGTTCTCATGCATCTCAGGTAAAAGAGTGGAATAGAACGTTTTGTTGTTGTTGTGAAATGATGGATGATAAGTGTAAGAGTCAGTTTATAGGGAAGCCATCAGCTGTGTTCATTCCATCTCCGGGTAGAAGGGACACTTCCAAATGGCTATGTAGAAGTTGAGAATTTTCTCCCCTCCCAGCTCACAGGCATGCCCAATGCCCACATCAATCACTTCATCAACACTTAATGAGTTATGCAAGATTCTGTAGCTGATCTCTATTTCATAGCCCTCTAGTCTCAATTATAGGAACAAGGTGGCAAAGGGGAAAGAGAAGGCACTTCCCCCTCACCCCCCTTAAGTTCTCAGTACCTCTACTTATGCAAAATGAGTTCTTCTAGTGGGAATTTAACATGTAGATATCTAAAATTTGTTACCAAGCTTCATCATGGGTGCCACCTAACTTCCTCCCTGGGGTCCTTTATTCTTCAAACTCAGAAGTCTGCTCCTATCTCCACCTCTCAACTCTGTCACCACTTCCAAGGTACCCTAGTTTTGACCTCTGGGAAATGGAGCCATTACTTTTTTTGCATCACACATGCTCCCCAAACCATGAAAAGTACAGAAATACAGAAAAAATACAGAAGATTGCTCACTGGGTAGAATGTCTGCCATGCCCTGTACACAGTCCAAGTTTGAAACCCAGAACTAAAGAGAATAGTCTGTGGTATTGAAGGAAAGTCTGGTGCTATGCTTCCCCTGAACTCCACCTGGCATCTTTCTGTCTGAATGGAAAAACAGCCCAGAGCACAGAAAAATGAAATTACACGTGATGAGGCCCTAGGCTCCAGAAAAAAAAGAGAAGAAAATATAGGAATGTTAGACTGGATTTCACCACTGAAATTCCCCTGCTGTTTGTTTTGTATGCCATAACAGCACCATCTGAAGCAGAAAATCTTCTTACCTTATTCATCACTACAACCTGGTGCCTAGCACAAAGCTGGATAAAATGCAAACGTGTTACATCAAAGAATGAGTTGGGGTGGGGGGACCTAGCGGGGAGAGTTTGAATTTTATTTCTTTTTAAGACCTTAGAATTTCTAGATCATAGATGCTATATATAGCCCTACCAGCTTCTTACAGTGGCTTCGTTTGTCCACTAATGGGGAGAACCTCCTTCTCCCTGACTGGAGCTTCAGCCTTGACAAGACCTGGGGCCATGTGTCCCTGCCAGCCTTTTCCCAGGGAAGAAAAGGCTTCTGCAAGGTGCCAGGAGATTGTGTGTGTGTGTGTGTGTGTGTGTGTGTGTGTGTGTGTGTGTGTGTGTGTGTGTGTGTGTGTGTGAGAGAGAGAGAGAGAGAGAGAGAGAGAGAGAGAGGGAGTCCGAGAGACAGAGATGGGAGTGACTCTCTGAGCCTGGAACTACTGCTGCAGTGTTCTGCTTCAAGTGCTAAACTCCCCTCACCTGAACCCTAAGAAACCCCTCCCTCACCCTAGTCAGAGACTACTAGAATTCCTACTTAGATATGATGGGACTAGACTGATCCCTGTCTCTACCATCGCTGATGATGTCCATCGGGAACAACATCATAAACCCTCTTGTGGGCCTCTACAGGATCTTGCCCTCAATGTGGAACAACAATGGTGGAACAACAGTGGTGGAACTTGCCCCA
Source organism: Erinaceus europaeus (assembly GCF_950295315.1). Taxonomy (NCBI): domain Eukaryota; kingdom Metazoa; phylum Chordata; class Mammalia; order Eulipotyphla; family Erinaceidae; genus Erinaceus; species Erinaceus europaeus. The sequence continues at coordinate 62,341,761 of NC_080176.1, forward strand.
CTCTCTGAAGGAAGACTGGATCAATATACTTGTCCACTCGAGGAAGACTGGTCCTGAAATGAGTGCAGCCTAGAATGTTCCTAGCTGTGACCATGGAATGTGAGCTCAGACTGACAGGGCTGCAGAGGTTACACAGGCCACCTTGCTAAATATAAATAGACAGGGACCCTAGATCAGACTGGGGGGGGTGTGCAGTTAACAGTATTTATATACTTTCTCCATATTTGGGAGCTACTCTCTGCCCTGATCCAGCTTTTCTAGTTCTATTTTCATCTTTGACACCATCTTCACAGATAATACTTTTATCCCACCTGCAAGTTAGCTGTCTGGTTCAGGCAGAAATTAGTGAAGTCATGGGCCCCTTGGAATATAACTAAAATAGACTTCCTAGATTTTTACTAAATGGAGATCCCAAATCTCATCTTCTATATTCTTACCTTTAGGTTCCTGATTATTAAACAGTTTGTTCTGCTTTATATCTCCCCCCCCCCTATTTTATTGGACAGGACAGAGAGAAATTGAGAGAGGAGGGGAGATAGGGAGAGAGAGAGACACCTGCAGACCTGCTTCACCACTTGTGAGGCAGCCCCCTGCAGGGGTGTGTTTTATATCTTCATGCTTTTTAGCCACCAAGTTACAGATGCTACCATGACGCCAACCTGACTTCCCTGGTTAGATGACCTCACCAATGTGTCCTTGAAACCCAACTCTCCAGAGTCCTACTCCACTAAGGAAAGGTAGAAATAGGCTGGAAGTATGTATCTACCTGTCAATGCCCATGTCCAGCAGAGAAACAATTACAGAAGCCTGACCTCCCACCTTCTGCACCCCATAATGATCCTGGGTCCATATTCCCAGAGAGATAAAGAATAGGGAAGTTTCCAGTGAAGGGAATGGGATACGGAACTCTGGTGGTGGGAATTATATAGATTTGTACCCCTCTTATCCAAATGTCTTGTCAATCATTGTTAAATCAAAAAAAAAAAAAAAAAAAAAAAAACATCCTCCCTCTACCAGCGCCAATAGCCCTACAGATCAGCTTAGGTAGGGGCTGCTCAGAGCAGATAAGCCCTTGGCACTCACTGGTCTTCACTGAGGCCTGCACTCACCCTCCAGGACCCAGAAAGCTGCCAGTAATGCCTCTCCTTGCACCTGTGCCTGTTGCAGCCATTTTTATCATTTTGCCACGCTTCATTGACCAATGGATTTTTTTTCCAGCTTTGCACTTTTTTATTACTATTATTTTTATCTTCATCATTACCTCCGCGCCTCTGATGGCATTTAGATATGAACCGCCTATGAACCTTGGAGCCCAATTGTGCCATGACAAAAAATACTGTCGTTTACATTCTGTGCCAAAGTATTATATAAAAACACATAAACGAAAAGGAAATTCAGGAAGCTGGGAGTAAAGATATATAGTCAGCAAAGTATATCACTTCTGGCATATTACTGCTTAATCCTAACATAATTATTCTCATCCTTTTATTTGATTAACTTCTAATGGTTCCTCTTGGTGTTAAAGGTCCCACTCTGATCATTTGATTTTAGTGTCTGCTATAATTACCGATAATGTTCTTTGCAAGACAATTTAATGATAACCGCATAATGGCCTATATGAAGAAAGCTGCAGGGTTTCAAAGCTTTTGAGTAATATAAAATACATTAGACTAACACAAGCTATCAACATGACAGCGAATGTTTGATTTACACTCAGGACTAGGTTATAGCATCGTGGATTTTTTTTCTTTCCCCTTTCCTTTCTTCTTTTATTTTCAGTTCTCTTTCTTTCTCTCTTTATTTCTTTTTTTACTTTTTCAGCCATTTACAATCAATGACAGAACAGTTGGACAATCTGCAATTTGCTGATAGAAAAAGATATGTATAGCAAAGTTTGGAGTGGTACAGAGACAGGGGAACTCCAGGGGAGAAGTGGGCTTGTTGCCGAGCTAAGATAAAAGCTGTGACCCTGGGTCCCTGGGGACAGAGACAAGATTTGCCTTTCCCCAGAAACATCAACCGCAAAAAACCTACATGCTCTTCTCTTGAAGTACGAAGTCCCCACAACCACGATTCTCTCTAAAGGTAATTGTTAGCTGCCAATTCCTCTTTGGGTCAAAATCTCAATCAGTCAACTGTTTAGGGAAGAAAGATCAAAATAATTATTCTGATGTTTTCAGCTCTGCAAATTTTCCTTTATCCCAAAACAAGCAAACAGAAAAATCAGCCTAAAAACAAAAGAATAATTTTGTCCACTGCCTACTTGCTTAGCAGAGCTGACATCCTGCTCCTACTGGCTTATCCCCATGGCAGCATTTGGTATTTGGGAACCTTGGCACATGTGCATCTTTGCTTTGAAATCAAGTCATCACTCACCACTCTGGCCAAATGCGGCATAATTGATGGTGTGAGTGGATGGAGAAAATTTCCTGTCAGAAAAAAAAAGAAAAGGTTAACCGTGGACATATTACACCAGGGTCTCTGATTCCAGGATAATGGCATTTGGACAAAAGCAGGGCTCCGTCCTTTTTTCTAGCACTTTATGCCCCATTAGTATTACTGCAAGTCCCAGGACCTGCCTGGTCGGGCACTTAATCAAAAGCAATGGGTTGAAAATCATGTTACAGCTCTCCTCACATTGGCTTCATTCTTTCTAGATAGGAAGAAGTAAAAAAACAAACAAAAAAAATGAAAACACATTACTAGCATCAAAACAGCACATGCATTATGTGCTAAGCAGTTGAGAAGACTATCATTGGGTCTGATCCCTTTGGGTACTTGGATGGACAAGTTCTTTCCTATTCATCCATTCAGTGGACTGAGGCAGCCATATTTCATCTTTTTTTCCCCCTTTCCCTGACAGACAATCCGTTAGTTTTTCCACAGATCTCTCTTTTAAAGACACATGCATGTCATTTATTTTAATTGTAGGCTTCAGGCTGCAAAGCCCAGAATGTATGTATCTGAGGACACACATACATACACATACACACACATACACACACACTCTGGAAACCCACTAGTTGGATGTGGCTCCTCTGAGAGCCAAATCTAATAATAGGAGAGGAACATTTCTTAGGGGAAGAATTAATTTATACACTTAATTACTCGGGATCCACTTCAAGCTCTCTGTCTTAACGCTCTTTCTTTTGGAGAGAGTTTTTAACTAAACGCTGAGTGTTCTGGCAGACCCTGAGGAGAGTCTGTCTCATTTAGATGGAGGGGCCTGCTTTCACCCCACACCCTGCCCATTGTGGCACACTCCTCTCCCTGCCATGGTCATGGATCTGAAGCCCTCTGCCCCTCTAAATTGACTGGGGTTCAAGTGCAGGGGCTTTGGTTCAGTGAGCTGATTTCTCCCAGCTCCCACGCTGTCTGGGGTTTCTGAGTGGATTTTCTGCTGGATGGTTTGGCCCTAGCATAGCCATGAAGAATGAAACAGTTTCTTCCATCTATTGAAACATGGGGCAAAGGCCAGGCCCCTCTTCATTCAAGAGGCCTCTGTCTGAGGAATGGGCTTTTTCTACTTAGAGAATTCATCCTATTTACCAACATCTTGACAAAGAATCAAGGAAGGATGTGGTCGACTGAGAAGCTGCACTGTGTTAAGAAGGGTTGCATCTGCTACGTGAATGAAGGAGGAGAGCTATTTTCTGCTTCTGACATCATCAGGAAAAAAAAAAGTGGAGTGGACCAAAGGAGCTGAACCTGTGGGCTGGTCTAACAGACTGGGAACCCTGGGCAGCAGACCCGCAGAGGGATTTCTCCATGTTCCCTGAGGAGAAGCTGACAGATAATCTGTCAATTTCTCACAGATCTCTGTTTTATAGATGCATTCATGCCAGTGATGTAAACTTCAGGCTTCAGGCAACAATGCCCAAAATGTGTGCTGAGCTCATAAAGCAGGTTAACAATTGCCCAAACTGGGAGGAACGCAGGGGAGAGTGCTCTGAAGGTGGGGGGCACACAGAGGGAAGGGCAGCAGTTTATGATCAAGTCCTTTTATTCTAAAGAGGGACCCCTGCTGTACAATCACCCCACTGGCCTGCAAAGGGAGATACTCTCACTGTGTCAACACTTGGGGTTTAGCCATTATTTATCGATGAGCTCTATTAAAATCCTACACCTGGCATCTGGGGTGGTAGAGACAGCACAAAAGCAGCATGCCATCCCATTAAGATGAATTTAGGTTCAATCCTTTAGTGAATTCACAGTATATTTTACATAAATTAAGGTATCATGTTGAAAAATTAGCTATTTTTTTAGGGTTTTGTACTCCACAGTATGTCAATATATATGGTATATGCTGGAGAGAGAATTATTTTTAAACCTTGAGAAATTCTAGAATAAAATTAAATTGACCATTTATCAAGCCTCAAGAGAGAAGGATGAAAACGATTTTTTCTAAGCTTAGAAGCAATATAGAAATCCTCAGAGGAAAAGAGTGACAGATGTGACTATATAGAAGAACAAAACATTTCTATATACTGGGGGGAAAAGAGGCAAACAAGAGATTAGGGAAATATTTGTAAGTAGTATAACAAAAGGTTAATGTCTTCACTACTTAAATTATTACATTAACTGATATGAAAACACTAAGTCCCAGTAATATGCCACAGAATTAAGCATAAGTTGTAGAATAAAAACACAACAAAAAAGATAGAAGATTGCTAAATTTCACTAGAAGTAAAATAAATAGTTATTTTTATTTTTTTATTTTCTTTTTTATTTAAGAAAGGATTAATTAACAAAACCATAGGGTAGGAAGGGTACAATTCCACACAATTCCCACCGCCCAATCTCCATATCCCACCCTCTCCCCTGATAGCTTTCCCATTCTCCATCCCTCTGGGAGCATGGACCCAGGGTCATTGTGGGCTGCAGAAGGTAGAAGGTCTGGCTTCTGTAATTGCTTCCCCGCTGAACATGGGCATTGACTGGTCAGTCCATACTCCCAGTCTGCCTCTCTCTTTCCCTAGTAGGGTGGGTCTCTGGGGAAGCTGAGCTCCAGGACACATTGGTGGGGTCTTCAGTCCAGGGAAGCCTGGCCGGCATCCTGATGACATCTGGAACCTGGTGACTGAAAAGAGAGTTAACATACGAAGCCCAACAAATTGTTGAGCAATCATGGACCCAAAGCTTGGAATAGTGGAGAGGAAGTGTTAGGGAGGTACTCACTGCAAATTCTAGTTTACTTCTGCTTTCAGGTATATATTTTGCAGTAGTTTACGGATACGTGTGAACATAAGCTCTCTCTCACAGAAACTGGTGTATATCTAGGTTTTGGGACTTTGTTAGAAAGTGAACCACCTGAGATAGAATTAGAGTATACTATGAAAGGAAAGGTCTCACCCGAGTAATGAAGCTGAAGGGTTGTCATTCCAGTGAAGCATGTTGAGGTGGCAATCGTTGTGTTGGTTAGGTTGTGATCAGCAGATGCAATATTATTTGATATGGATTGGAAAGTGGGCCCTATCCAAGGGTGCCAGGACTGGGGGAAGTAGGGGCTCTATAGTGGAGATGTGAGGTTCCTGCTGTCTTAGGGTTCAAAAAGACAATCGATAGTTAATGTTATCATCACATTATTTGGTAATTGGGTTAACTTTGAAAAGTCCTTTTGTTAGGGTTTGCTGTACAGTACCCAGTATCTTGTATATAGCTGTGCTATTGGTTGCTTCTGATCTACTTGGTCTAGGCTTTTGAGAGAGTCTGCATATCAATTACACAGCCTATATATTGAAAAGATTCAGTTTGTGTTTTGAAAAACTTCGAGACATACAATTAATTTTCCCCCTCTCGTATTAATTAACTAGTGATTTATATGACTACATTTTACTAGGAGTGTACATAAACACCATTCCCACCACCAAAAGACTGTGACCCATCCCTCCCACCCACTCCCACCCCCCACTGGCCCAGGAAGCTACATGTCTACTCTTCACCACAGGGTTTTTACTTTGGTGCCCTACTTACAATTTGGTCAGGTCCTGCTTTTAGTTTCCCTTTCATATCTTCTTACTCAACTTCTACTGATGAGTGGGATCATCCCATACTCATCTTTGTCTTTATGACTTAGCTCCCATACTCATCTTTATCTTTCTGACTTAACATAATTCCTTCTAGCTCTGTCCAAGATGGATCAGAGAAGGTGGGTTCATTGTTCTTGATAGCTGCATAAGTTATTTTTATTTTTTAAAAATATTTATTTATTTCCTTTTGTTGCCCTTGTTTTATTGTTGTAGTTATTGTTGTTGTTGTTATTGGTGTCTTTGTTGCTGGATAGGACAGAGAGAAATGGAGAGAGGAGGGGAAGACAGAGAGGGGGAGAGAAAGATAAACACCTGCAGACCTGCTTCACTACTTGGGAAGTGACTTCCCTGCAGGTGGGGAGCTGGGTGCTGGAACCAGGATCCTTATGCCGGTCCTTGAGCTTTGTGCCACCTATGCTTAACCCCCACCCTGCTCTACTGCCTGACTCCCAGTAAACAGTTTTAAAAAAGAATAATTCTAGTATTTTTAATTAATGTTATTAAAATGAAAATACCTAGTATCACAGCAATGTCCTGAAACTGTTTTTCTTATATATCCTTGGTAGTCTTGTAAGTACACAAAACTCTTTTAGAAAGCAGCCCCAAGTTGTGAAAATATTTACTTTTTGATTAAGAAACTCCAATCCTGGGTGTCTAACCTGAAGAGCTACTCAAAAAGTTGGGGGAGGAACCCTGACATGTGTTTATTTTATTTTAGTGTGGTTCATAATGAAAATAGAAAACAAACTAACATCGGGCTGGGTGGTGGCATACCTGATTGAGTGCACATGTTACAGTGTGCAAGGACTGGGTTCAAGCCCCCAACCCCCACCTGCAGGAGGAAAGCTTTGCAAGTGAAGCAGTTCTGCAGGTATCTCTCTCTCCCTCTCTGTCACCTCCTTCCCTCTCAATTTCTGTCTATCTAATAAATAAGTAAAGACAATTTTAAAAAATTAAGAAATAAGAGAGAAACAATTACAGAAGCCAGAACTCCCACCCTTCTGCACCTCATAAAGAATCCTAGTCCATACTTCCACAGGGGGACAAATGTTAGGGAAGATGACTAGAAGGCTCTGAACTCCAATTCCATCAGAACCCAGAGAAAGAAGAAGAAAAAATGAAGAACTTTCAGAAGTAGTAACAGCTATGATTTAGAAAGGAAGAAAAGGCAGGACCATAAGAAAAAAAAGGGCAAATATATAGAGGGTTATAGAAATAATAGTCAACCCATGTCTGTAACTTTGGGAGAACTACTGCAGTTTTCAGAAGAGAGAATGGGGATATAGAGCTCCGGTGGTGGGAACAGCTTGGAATTATGCCCCTATGATCTTTTTCTTTTCTTTTCTTTTTTTTCCTGCCTCCAGGATTTTCACTGCTGGCTTGGTGCCGACACTTCAAATCCATTGCTCCTGGAGACCATTTTTTCCCCATTTTTTTTTTATTGGATAGGATAGAGAGAAATTGAGAGGGTAGAAGAAGATAGAGAGGGTGAGACAAAGGTAGACACCGGCAGACCTGCTTCACCTCTTGTGAAGTGTCCCAGCTGCAGATGGGGACCTGGGGGCTCAAGCCCGGATCCTTCTGAGGGTCCTTGCACTTAGTACTATGAGCACTTTACTGGGTGTGCCACAACCTGGCCCCATTATAATTTTTATTATCAATATTAACCCATTAATGAAAAAAGAATTTTCTTCAATATAAGATGCATTGAATTGATCAAACAAAATTAATCTCTTATGAAAAAGTAGTATGGCAGCTGTTAGAATTCTTTTTTACTATTCAATAAAAGGAGACTACAGAATTGCATGTAACAATGATTTTCAGTGTGTGGTAAATACACACATCCAAAAAATTGTAGAGAAGGGGCCTGACAGTGGCACACCTAGTTGAGCACACATATTACCGAGCACAAAGACCTTGCTCCTCGTCTGCAGGGAAGATATTTCCTACATTGTAAAGTAGGTCTACAGGTGTCTGTTATACTCCCTCTCTATCGCCTCTTCCCCCTCTCAATTACTCTCTGTCCTATCAAATAATATAGAAAGAGGGGGGGAAAAAAAGGAAAAAATGGTCCCCAGTAGCTATGAGTTTCTAGTGCAGGCACCAAGACACAGTGATAAAACTGATGGCAATTTTAAAAGGATTGAGCAGAAGTGCACAGGATTAAGCATACATGGCACAAATTGCAGGGACTGGCCTAAGAATCCCTGTTTGAGCCCCTGATTTCCCACCTGCAGAGAGGTTGCTTCACAAATGGTGAAGCAGGTCTGTAGGTGTCCATCTTTCTCTCCCTTTCTCTGTCTTCTCCCACTCTCTTGACTTCTCTCTTCTTTCGGTCCTATCCAACAATAACAGGGGCAATAACAACCATCACAATGGCAATAAAAATGGAAAAAATGGCTCCAGGAATAGTGGATTCATAGTGGAGGCATCGAGTCCCAGAAATAACCCTGGATGCAAACAAACAAACAAGCAAACAAACAAAAAATGATAGACTCAGGAGTAGCTCACCTGCTAGATCATGCACCTTACTATGCATAAAGCCCTGAGGTCAAGTCCCTGGTACCCTAGGGAGCACTACTCCATGATGCACATTAGGGATGGTGAAGCAGTGCTGTAATGTCTCTTCCTCCCACTCTGTCTTTCCTTTCCTTACCCCTCCTTCTCTATCTGAAATTAAAAGAATATAAAAGTCAGCTGGAGGACAGAAGAATTGTTCATGAGCTATGTCATAGTACTACAAAAAAAGTAAAATTTTAAACAAAGATGTAAAGAAGATCATCAAAAATTACTATATACCTACTAGCATGCATAGGCTTCAATAAACAAGTGAACAAAAAAACCTCAAACAATTGACCACTCCAAGTAATGGTAAGTTATTTTAGCCACTGAAAATAGTTGAACTCAGATATCAGATACATGGCTGGTAGGACTGTGAAGTAGTATAATCACTGTAAAAAACTTTTAAAGGAGTTGAATAGTTTATCAGGTTAAACACATTCTTAACATATGACTCAGAAATTTCATTCCTGAGTATTTACCCAAGAGAAATAAAATATGCGCCTATAAAAATCCTGTACATGAATATACATAGGGATTTTATTCATAGTTTCCCCAAAGTGAAAGTAATGCCAACTAGCACAGAGGTAAACAGAGTGACCTGTTGGTACAGTGGAATGTCCATCAGAAATAAAAGGGACCACTGAAAAAAATGCAGCATGGAGCAATCACAAGAGTTTATACAGATGGAGAAAAAAGACAAGAAGAGTGACATGTAATTATATTTCTATGACATCTGGAAATTTTTTTAATCTTAGAGACACAAAACAGAACAGTGATTGCCAGAGACTTTGTATGTGCTTTTGTTGTCACTTGGGAGGAACAGTTCATAAGCAGGGAGACATTTATCTAAGTATAATATTTTTACTACAAATAAATAAATGGAAAGACATCCTGTGTTCTTCCCACCTGGATCAGTAGGCTAACTATAAAGGTGGTGATGCTTCTAATTTTGTCTATAGATGCAATAAAATCCCTATCAAAATCTAACTGTCACTTGTGCAGAAATCAATAGGAAAGACCAAAAAAAAGCTTATAAATGACAGAATGGTACTTTGCTTTTCTTTCGCAAAAAGCAAAAATAAAGGACTAAGAGACAGTTGGCCTGCTAGGGTACCTGCCTCACCACGTGTTTGACCCCGTTCAAGCCACAGGAGCCACAGGGGGTGCATATTACAGCACTGGAGGAGCTCTGGTGCTCTGATGTCTTTTACTCTTTCTGTCGTTTTTTTCTGTTTCCCCCTTCTATCTACATAAATGAAAATGTTGGCTCGGGAAAGGTGAAATCCTGCGTATGCAGGACTCTGGCTCTGCAGCAAATAGAAACACAGAGGTAAATTTGTGGTATGTGAATTATCTCATTAAGGGAAAATCAACAACAACAAAAAAACAAACCTTAGCAAATGAACTGAAAGGACGGGGGAAAGGGCCTGTAAGTTCCAGGCAGTCTAAATACTGAAGACTCAATACCAGTTCCAGATATTTGTTTGTTTTGTTTTCAGTTCCAGACTTTTTTAGTCACTAGATACTACAGGAACAACAGGATAGTTGCAAGGTAGGCATAGTCCAGGCCACCTCCAGTGACCTAGCCTACCTGGGTGGGTTTATATTACCTCTGGCTCACCTCCCATCTCTGTAGCCCAAACCAAACTATCTCTCTGTGTTGGTGCTATTCATAGGTTTGTGCCTCTATTACAACTGTTTGAATATAGACAACTCACCTGTCAGAGTATCTGCTTTGCCATATGTGTGACTTGGGCTCAAACTCTCCTCCACTGCCCCAGGGAAAGTTTTGGTGCTGTGATGTTTATTCCTTTCTCTCCCTCTATCAGAAAAAGTTGGATTGGAACAGTGACACCTTGGTGGCAACAAAAACAAATATTTGAATGTACATTTTCCTCTTCCTGATTACAAAATCTTTAAATGAAACTATGCCCCCAAATGCCAACCCAAGTTGGTGGATATGTCTCTTAAATGATGACAAGCAACTTCATCCAAAAGTGGGGAGAGAATATGAACAGAATACTCACCAAAGAAGAAATTCAAAGGTCCAACAGACATATGGAAAAAAAAAAAAAGCTCTAAGTTACTGATTATTAGAGAAATGCAAATAAAGACAACAATGATATACCACTTCACCCCTCTGAGAATGTCATGCATTAGAAAGGGGGTTATGCCGGTCCTTGCGCTTTGCACCACATGCGTTTAACCCACTGCGCCACGGCCCGACCCCTCATTACCTTCTTTTCTGGGTCTCAGATTTTCCCTTTGCATAAATAAAGAAGACCAGCCTAATGGTTTTTTGTTGTTGTTGTTGTTGTTGCTTTTAGCCAGTTTTAGAATGGAGGGACAACCTCTGCAACTTCACAAGAAGGGGATGTCCTCAGCACCCTCCCCCCCAGCCCAGCTAGAATGTACATCTGCTTTGAATGGCCTCATTCCCTCATGGTGCTATGCCACTGTCCCTAGAAAATCCACTCACTGAACTCCTGGGTGGTTCTTCCAGGCTATTTATATTCTAAAGCCATCCCCTCCCCAAGGTTGTTCTTCTTCTTCTATTTTTTTCCCTCAGGCTCATTCTCTCTAATCAAAAGGCATTCATTTTCTACTGCCATACTCCCTGGTCCCAGTAAAACCCAGGCCTCCTCTCCAGGCATCACGGACCAACTGTTAGGAAACTTAGGTTGATACAGTCATTTAATTTCTCCAGAGTATTATCCAAACCCAGCAGACAGACTCTCCTATTATGTCAGAATTTGCAATGGCTGTTGTTTTACTTCTTTTGCTTAGTTTATTTTTGTATATAAAGTGGAACAAAAGATTTTATCCATTTCTCCTCCGTTAGCAAACCAAGCAATGTAATCAATTTGCTTGCATAGAGCTGATCTGGAGAGTCAAAACAGGTATTCATGACTGATATGATGGGAGAATAAAGTGCTTCTGAACATCAACTGATGAGTCCAGCAGTGGAGAATGAATCATGCTCGTGTTCATCTATCTTGTCTAATCTTTGTCAACCCCTGTGCCCCACTCCTAAGCTATTTCTGGTAGCTTGGAGTCCTGGGCATAGCAAGGGAAGGGTTAGCACAGGGGTTCTCTAAGGTGGTTAGCTAGCTCTGTGGGACCAGGCTTTCTATTTAAAGAGACAGACCCAGTCCAGCCACAGGGGAGTTGATTCACAGTTGGTGAAGCAGGTCTGCAGGTGTCTGTTTTTCTCTTCCCCTCTCTGTCTTCCCCTCCTCTCTCCACTTCTCTCTGTCCTATCCAACAATGAACAACATCAACAATGGCAATAGTAATAACCACAATGAGGTTACAACTACAAGGGCAACAAAAGGGGGAAAAGATGGCCCCCAGGAGCGGTGGATTCATGGTGCAGGCACTGAGCCCAGCAATAACCCTGGAGGGAAAACAAAAAAAGGGTAATGAATGACTTAGTCTTAAGCTAAGTATCAACAAAGCTGAGACTAGAACATGCATCTCTTCAGTCTCATCCTGTCCAGGACTCCTATTCATGGTTCAGAGCTATGTCCACATTGATAGCCCAGTAAAGATGTAGGTAGAGCTGTCTCTCTTCCCAAGAGTCCTTCCATCTGCTTATATGTTATTGGTCATTGATTTTGAGCTTTCTGGAGTATTTTCAGAAAGTGAATGAAGCATGCCAATGAAAACTCCAAGGTATTAACACTAAACGAACTGTCTGTCTACCCAAGTTCCTTAATGAAGAGGTAGGTGCACCAGGAACAGGAATTCAGGACTGGGAACCCCAACAGAAGTCCCTACATTGTCCATTCCAGGCACAGAAATCCTAAGATCTGCTGCCAGTCTGTGTCCATGAATAGTGACTTTTCATCTCTAAACTGCAATCTCCCGTTTTTGAAATGAATGAGTAAGGACAGTTAATGATATTTTACAGATCAGAGTTACCCGGCTCTCTGACTCCAGAGAGTCAAAAATTCTAGACTCTTTGTTTCTTAGCTAAAAGTAAAGATCCTCAAACTCTCTTGACTTCTTTTCTTTGTAGTGCCTCTCCCCATCTTATGCTCTTTCACAGGAAAACTCTTTGTCTTTACTTCTTCCACTTACATCTTCTCTTCAACCACAGTAATTCCCATATCCTACCTGTCCACAGTCCCTTTACCCTTACTGGGGAGTACTCTTGCTAGAACCATCAATTACTGTCACAAAGTCCAAAACCTGAAGTCATTTCTTCTTTCCTATCTCCTCTGGTCTCAGTGGATCATGACACTGATAATCCTTCCTTCTCGCAACACCTTTACTTGGCTTCTTGAACATCACACTCCAGGCTTTCCTGTTATCTGCTAGATAGTCCTGTTAATGCGGATTCCGCCTGCTCTTCTGCATTGACTGTAAAGGTGAGGTAGTTCTTGACTGTCTTTTAAAATTAAATTTTTCTTATTCTTTTTTTTTTTTAGGGGAAGAGATAGATAGAGATAAGTAAATATATAGGGAGTCGAGTGGGTTAGTGGGTTAAGCACACATGGTGTGAAGTGCAAGGACCGGCATAAGGATCATGGTTCCAGCCCCCAGCTCCCCACCTATAGGGGGTTCGCTTCACAGGTGGTGAAGCAGGTCTGCAAGTGTCTATCTTTCCTCCACCTCTCTGTCTTCCCCTCCTCTCTCAATTTCTTTCTGTCCTATCTAACAACAACAGCAATAACAACAGCAACGACAATAAACAAGGACAGCAAAAGGAAAAAATAAATACAAAAAATAGATAGATAGGAGAGAAAGAGAGAGACTTAGCTTCCTTCAATATGGTGGGGACCAGACTTGAACCTGGATTGCACACATGGCAATCAGCACACTATCCATGTGAGCTGTTTACTAAATATATAATATGTTCACCCTCAGACTGTTCTCCTTTACTCTTCCTTCCTTCCTTCCTTTCTTTCCTTCCTTCTTTCTTTTTTTGTCACTAGGGTTATTGCTGGGCTCAGTGCTGACATTATGAATCCACTGCTCTTGCCAGTCATTATTTCCCCTTTTTCTGATAGTACAGAGAAAAATGGAAAGGGAAAGAGACAGGAAGAGAGAAAGAAAAATAGATACCTGCAGAACTGCTTGTGGAAAAGGGGTGGGGGCTCATGGTAATGTGTGCACTCAACTAGTTGTGCCACCACTCACTCGGCCCCCTCAGCTTTATTATTACACTGTCAGAATGCAATCAGGAAACTGAGATCTTATTTAATGTTCAAAATAAAATTAAGTTTCAAGTATAATGTAATCTATTAAAGTATAAATAGTAACTTGGTGACATTATCTCTAAATGTCTCATCAAGTGACAAGCTTTTATCTACCTGCTCTGTGTCAATGGCTGCCAAAGATGTCGCATCTCTAGGAGAATACTTATGTATTTATATATTTATTTTGCCACACAGGTTATTGCTGGGACTCAGTGCTATGAATCCACTACTCCTGGTGGTAATTTTTTCCATTTTACTGGCCAGAACAGAGAGAAATTGAGAGGGAGACGGGAAGATGGAGAGAAAGGGGAAGATAGACACCTATAAACCTGCTTCATCGCTTGTGAAGCAACCCCCTTGACTTTTTTTTCTCCCCATCAGTGCTCTTCAATCTTCCTCATCTAAACATTAATGTTCTCATTGTGATTCACAACAAAGTCCTATAAGTTCTTGATTCCCTTCATTTTCTCACCCACACAGTCAAACCATAAGCAAAACTCTTTCAAGTTGTTTCAAACCTCAGGTAGAAAGAGTGCATCTCTCATCTACTACCCTATCACCTCCCTCCTGGACCCTCATTGGTTTATTGCTTCCTCTCTTGTCCTTTCCCTTCATTCTCCCTACAATTAGGATTCAGATCTCTGCAGTACAACACTCCACACACAGTATATTTCTGTCCTGAGAATAAAACCCGTTTTCCTTAGCCTGATTTTCAGTGGCTACCTGATCTGTCTCCTGTAACTGTCATTGACCTTTCTCTTACTTGAACAGAGCCATTTTCAACCTTTATGTCTTTATATTGACCATTTTCTTGGTCTTTTAATGTCCTTCCTCCTTCACATGGTGAACTTCTGCTTAGTATTATGTTTTCTGAATTCCCTTCCCTAGCTATCAGAGTAAAGATGTCTTTTGTATTATTTGTCGTTATTGGACAGGTTTTTACTTATTTATCTGATAACTTACTGCCAGTACCTTCATTACTAGAACATAGGCTCCCATTACTACAGTTACTAAGCATGGGTCTTTTCTGTTTAATTCATTGCCTAATCCCTTATGTCTACACTAGTATCTAACCCATGGAAGATTCTCAGTGAACATTCATTGAATGAATAAATAAATGAATGAATGATAGTCTCTAAGAGAAGAGCCTGTATTTCTCTCTTGATAAAAATGATTTAGCTGGAATTGTACCCCTCTTATCCCACAGTCCTGTCAATAATTATTAAATCACTAATAAAAAATGATTTAGCAGCTATGTTTGAAAGCTAGTATTTGAAACACCTAATGTGCTTTCTGGGTAGATCACAGCAACACTTTTTATTTCTAAAAACTGTGGAAGGCAATACTTAATCCAAATAAATACATATCTAATAATGGAATTACAAGGCCTGTGGCAAATGAAAGATACAGGTCAGTAGGGCACTTTGCCCTTGATTCTAGCAGCATGAAAGAGTGTTGTGCTTGCTTTTCCACATTACTGGGCTTGCCCTTAGCCCAATAGCTTGGAGATAAAGTGCCTCCCATCCTCCTTGAAAGGAATCAATAGTAAAAATGAGTACTTGGCTCTCTCCAAAAGGTCAGCTTGACACCTGATTTCTCAGACTGCTCTCTTGATCTCTCTTCCCCATTAATAGGGTGGCCTTCCCCTGCCTGGCAGACAACTTTCAAAGAACAAATTTGTAATCCAATTCTGAAAAATAGCAGGGGATTAAGGTAATGTCTCTGACTTCATTTGGCTTGGCCCCTTGAAGGATGGAGCCTAGATCCAAAGCAAAGGTCAGCATCTGCCCAGTATGGGTACCTGGGTGTGCACATGTGAGCACAGGTGTGGGAAAAGACATGCAGGAAGAGGTGTGAGTGAGCATCATAGATGCTTCCCAGATGAGGGAAGCTTTTCACATGCAAACACATGGCTGTAGAAATACCCTATATGTCCAGAAGCAAGAATGCTGAGGCATGAGTGCACATTGACATATGTGTTCATAAGTACAATATACATGTGAGTGCTTCTGCCAAGGGACTCTAATCTAGTAACCTCGTGACTCTAGGAAAGTTGCTTGAGGGGCCTGGTAGTGGTGTACCCTGGGTTGAGTACATATGTTACCATGTATAAAGGAAGGACGTGGGTTCGAGCCCCCACTTCTCACATGTGGGGTGGGGGGAGCTTCCCAAAATGTGAAGTAGGTCTGCAAGTGTCCACCTTTTTCTCTCCCTCTCTATCTCCCCTCCCCTCTCAATTTCTTTCTGTCTATCAAATAAAATAGAAAAAAGAAAAAATGGTCTTTGGGAGTGGTGAGTTAGTGGTGTTCTACCTGAGCCCCAGCAATAACCCTGGTGGCAAAAATAAATAAATAAATAAACAATTACCTGAGTGTCCTCTGTAAACTGGGTTTTTTTTTAATATATAGAAACAGAAAGAAATTGAGAAGAGAGGAGGAGATATAGAAGGAGAGAGAAAGAGAGACACCTGCGGTCCTGCTCCACTTGTGACACTCCCCCCTGCAGGTGAGTGTAAACTAGATCTTTAACCAAGCTTGTTGCTGGGCTTAAATGTGGGTGTGAAGGAAATGTTCTGTATAACTGGCAAACTCTTAGCATCTATTAATAATTTATATTGCACGCAAGCACGTGTGTGTGTGTGTGTGTGTGTGTGTGTGTGTGTATGTACAGCTGCATGTGGGGTCTTGCACTTGGGCAGAGGGCAAGAGGGCAGGGAGGGGATTATGAGGTAGGGGTTCCTAGTGCACTTGCTCCTTTGAAAAACTTAACACTGGCCTTGCAAGAGGGCTTCCATAAAAATAAGTAGGGAACAAGCTCAACTCCTTGTACCCTGGTAACACCACCATCCCAGCTATAGCCTCTTCTGCCCTTCCCTCCAGCTCCTTGTTTTTTCTGAATGCCTCACTTTAGGAAAACCTCATAAAGAAACAGAAGACTCAAACACTAGCCAGACAATTAACCTGGGGGGAGGGGCAGAGCAAGGGCTCTCAGATAGCTGGGATCTTAAGGTTTGGAAAACATCTGGGACCTTTTGCCCAGCGCCCCACCCCCATTGCCTACCTCCCACCTTTTCCCAAAACCACAGGGAGAAGGCAGTGGATTATCTCCACCACCACCCCCCCCTTTATTTTTTAATGAATAGGATTGGTTGCGGGCGCCTGGCAGGCCCCATCTGTCTGCTCCCCAACTCAATTTGATTCCCATTCACATCCTTTGTTTGCCCTTTTATTTATTTATTTATTTATTATCAGCAATCTCTCATAGGGGAAAAGGTTTGGGTGTGCAAAGGCTTAATGCTCTCCATGGCTTTTTGCTAGCTGAGACCCTTCCTGCCCCACCCCCCTGCTGCTGTGGCCCAGTTCCTGGGGGGTCAGGACCTAGAGATCCATCTCCCTGGTGGTAGGGGCAAGACTAGCACTCTCCCCAGTGGGATTAAGATGCACAGTAAATGAGTCAGCAGTGGAGCTGTGGATTTGCAACCATGAGGTCTGGGGTTTGATCCCAGGCACTGAATATACCAGAGTCTCTCTCTCTCTCTTCCTTGTGAAATAAATATATAGTCAATCTTTTTAAAAAATAAAAAGTACTTTCCAGGATCAAGCCACTGACTCGTGAGGGAAAGGTTCTAGGTGTGTGAGGGTGGGGGTGGGGGTGTTGGGACCTCTAACTGACTGGGAAGGACAAATTGTCTCACTCCCATCTAAATAGAAAAGATAAGGAGCCACCCTAGTTGAAAAACTGACTCATAGCCCCACAGCCATAGTGCTAAAACATTTTGTAATTTGTCAAAGATTTTGGTTAGCAGATTTGGCTTGTAAACTGTCATTCTGAGTGAAAAGGGAACTTCACAATGGCATGGGCTTGGGAAGTGCCATCAGTCCATTTTCCATATGATAAGAACACAGAGAAAAGAGATCAGCCCTTTAGATTCCAGGCCATGGCAGCCAGGCCATGGGTCTTGGTTAAAGGAGGAGAGACTTAGCTAACTGCTGTCAGAGGACACTAATAGTATGCAAACTTTTAGAGGTATGACAGCAAAGAACTAGTTCCTAACATCCCCAAAGGGAGGGGGCAGGACAATGGGGCTTCAACTATAAAATGAGGAACAGCCATGAAGGTCAATCCAGAGACCTATGCCAAGCCGGCTAGAGGTGGGAAGCAGAGACTAAGATTTACCTGGTGTGATAAATAGGATTGAGCCATCCAGCATCATGGGCAAGGTCTTTTCCTATGCTGGAGGAGACACTAGAATATGCCCCTGAGGCTTTGCCCATGCAATCTTGTGTGCATCTCAGTTGACATGTGTTATGACTAAAAACTCAAGGCTGAATGGTGATCCACTGACTATCTCCCAGCAACTCTGCCTCCAAGGACTTTGCATATTCAAAGGAATATAAGATGAAACCCAATAGCTATAGAATGCTTTAGAAGGTTTGGAGCTCATAAGAGGTACAAGTAATGAGTGAGCCATGGATGCTGGGAAGATTGATGGTGGTAACAGGGAAGGTTGGGGAAGACGGGGGCTCTGAGCTGGTTTAGCTGGGGGCTCCAGAAGGGCAGAGAAGCAAGTCAGAGAAACATGTGAAGTGTGTACTGTGGACAGGTAACTGGGAAAAGACCTTTGAGGCTGGAGTATAGCAGGTGCCAGGGGCCCAGGGCAGGGTAGACCCCAGTGGGAGCTGTGGTGTGCACCAAGGTGGCATGAATTGAGGGATATGAGAACTGGCTGCAAGAGAGTCAGGTGTCTACTTGGTTGCCCAGCATTTTTAGGAGCCTGAAAAGAAATACACAATGGCAGCATTTCCCTCATACTGATGGGATATTTGTGATAAATATACAAATGCATTTAGAAGTGTCAGAATATCCTTAGGAAACAACCTCCTCCTCCTCCTCCTTTTCCTCCTCCTCATCCACCTCCTTTTCCTCCTCCTCTCCTCTTCCTCCTCCTCCTCCTCCTCCTTTTTCCTCTTCTTGTTATTCAGTTTATGGAGGCACTTTTAATTGGAGAGCTTGAAATGTTTTTGCATTAAAAGGTGTTTTTCCTTACAGGCAAAGGGCCTGAGAATCTTCTGTTATCCCCCATTTGCACTCAGAAGAGGCATGAATAGGGCCCTTCTGGGATGTATTGGAGTTTATACATCCAGGAGACAAAACTCATAGACACTAACAACAGCAAATGTCAAGAGACAAATATGACCAGGTGCCAAGCTCGATATACAACCTGGGGCCAAATGTAGGCTGCACACAGCTATGGAAATCCACAGGAGAAATCTCTGTGGGTAAGTTAGCAAGACAGAGTTTATGGGCAACACAGGGTTTGATTAATCCTTAAGGGTGTGTGGTAATTGGATAGGTAGATGAGTGAATAGCATATGTGCTCTAGTTAATTATTTATTTGTGTTCATCTGCTTGCTTTTTGTTTATTTTTATTTTAGAAAAATAACAGAAAAGTATGGCAATACTGTAACAGAGTTTGCGGTAAGTAACACCCCAGAATTGACAATTCTTAGCATTGTGCTACATTTGCTTTATTTTGTTAAGTAACAGAAATACAATCATTAGAGTAGGATTAATAGCCTCCTTTGTATTTACCTGATTCCTCTCCTCCTCTTTTCTTTTTCCTTTTCTTTCCTTGCCTTTTCTTTTCTTTTCTTTTCTTTCTCCTCCTTCTCCTTCTTTTTGCCTCCAAGGTTATTGCTGGGGTTTGGTGTCAGCACTACAAACATTCTGCTCCTGGAGGCCATTTATTCCATATTTTATTGGATAGGACAAAGAGAAATTGAGAGGGGATGAGGAGATAGAGAGGGAGAGAGAAAGATAGACACCCATAGACCTGTCTTAACAGTTGTAAAGTGTCCCCCTTGCAGGTGGGGAGCAGAAGCTAGAACCCAGATCCTCACGCAGGTCCTTGCTCTTTGTACTATGTACATTTAACTGGATATTACACCAAGCATCCTCCACTCCACTTCCCTTTCTATACCCCACAGCCAAGCCACCATCATCATGAATTTGATGTGTATCTGTGAGGTAATTTTATTTATTTATTTTTATTTCTTTATTGGTGGATATGTGGTTATTTTAAATATGTCTACAAACATCTATCTGTGAGAAAATTATAACAATGTTCATGTAGATTTTAAATGTGTATAAACGGCACCATATTAGACAAATTGTTTTGTGAATTCATTCATTTTGCCTGTTGACTGAATTATGAGTTGACTGAACAGTGTTCTTTTTACCTGTAAAGAGTAACTGTATCACATGAATGTTACATTTTTTTCCTGTAACAATATTGTAGTATAATACTACTTCTTGATCTTATGCATGAGAATAAAGGCAGAATTATTAGGTTCTGGGGAATGCACAGTTTTAGGCTTATAGTTACAGGAATTATTGTTACTCGTCATAGTTGGCTTTAATCCAACATTTTCAAAAGAATATGATGCTTGTAAAATGGATTACGTTTGTATGTCTATATAGACTATCTGTTTACCAAGCACTTTAATGACAACCTAATTTTAACGAGGGGTGCAAGCAGATTGTAACATTCCTAGACTGGCTCCAGTAGCATAAATATGAATACATTTTATTTGACTAATGCTTGTAAGGAAAATTTCAATGGCTGACATTGGAGGAGGATAAATGAAAGTATCTGAATGTGGATAGAAACTATCAACTGTCTGTAGGCTATCAGAGCATACACGTATCACCAACCACTTGACTTTATGACTTGGGTCTCAGCATGTATATGTGTGTGATATATATTACATGTCTATCTTGACATACATGTGTATACATATATGCATAATATTAAACAAGGACTAGGACTGTAATTGTTATCTGTTGTATACTCACGCTTCCAATATGCAGTACACACACCGCATACAAATGTATCACCCATTGGTAGCAAAGCCAGAGTTATGGTTGGAGCACCATAATGGCATCAGCCACAGCTCAGTTTTTTTGTTGTTGTTGTTGTTTTGCCTACAGGATAATCTCTGGGGCTCAGTGCCAGCACTATGAATCCACTGCTCCTGGCAGCCATTTTTCATTTTTATTGGATAGGACAGAAAGAAATTGAAAGGGGAGGGGAAGATAGAGAGGGAGAGAGGCAGAAAGACACCTGTAGATCTGCTTCACTGCTTGTAAGCAACCCTCCTGCAGGTGAGGAGCTGGGGCATGAAACCAGAATCCTTGTGCAGGTCCTTGTGTTTCGTACTATGTGCACTTAACCCCGTGTGCCACCACCCAGCCCTTGTCAAGTTACAGGTGACTACATTTAAGGTTAAACAAGTGAGAGGTTTATTCATGAAAATCACTGTGAATGTGAAGGTGAAGGGGAAAGTCTAGCTAAGAAAATAGGCAAAAGTCCAAAGTGTGCAACTAAGCTACCCAAGACCACCACGTGAAGAGATCAGGATCAAACCAGAGCTCCCCCAACAGGAGAGTGTTGTGATGAAGATATTCCTATCAAGAGAGCAAGCTGCTCCAGGTCTTTGCTTATATAGTCCCCTGAAACTACATTCCCTTGTGAGTGTGTTCCTTAGCCAGGCTGACATCATTTGTATGCTAATTGTCCCAGATTCCTGCTGGGGTCACAACAGAAAATAACCTAGGGGCCAGCTGGGTACTTTGCTGAGTTTGGTGATTTAAGAGTATTTTCTTTAACCTTCCTATAATCACATCAGAATCTGCTACTAAAATCCCTTCTGTAAACTGGAGTTTTCATGACCACAGGAGGACTGAGATATTAAACTATTACAGTACCTTCTTTCTGCCCAAGTATAAATGTGCTAGCCTTATCTCTATAAAGAGTTTCCATAAAATATTATAAATATTTTATAAAACTGTCATAAAAAAGGTGATATATTTTCAGGGGTGGCAGTGGGCAGGGAAGGGAAGGTGACAGGTAGATCTAGAGTTGAGTGACTAAGGGTTGGACAGACATGGATGTTTCAGGAAGAACAGAAGGCATAGAAGGTGAGAAAACCCAAGCTGAAGATGGAGTACTGCTTGATGGTTTGGAACAGAGGAAGGAAGAGTGCAGCAGTGGGGGCTGGGTAGTGGTCCACCCAGCTGACCACACACATTACCATTCACAAGCTCCCAGGTTTGAGGTCCCACTCCCTACTTGCAGGGGGAAAGCTTCATGAACAATAAAACAGGTCTGCAGGTGTCTCTTTCTCTCTCCTTATCTCTCCCATCCCGCTTAATTTCTCTCTGTCCTGTAAAATAAGAGAAAAAGGGGGCAGGTGGTGGCACATCTGGTTGAGTACACATGTTATAATGTACAAGGACCAGGGTTTGAGCCCCTAGTCCCCACACGCAGGGGGAAAGCTTTTCGAGTGGTGAATTAGTGTTTCAGGTGTCTCTCTGTGTCTCTCCCTCTCTATCAGCCCCTTCCCTCTGGCTATCTCTATTCAACAAATAAAGGTAATAAAAAATTAAAATAGGAAGAAAAACAAAAAAGGAAAAAAAATGGCCACCAGGAGTGGGAGTGATTGATTTGTAGTGCTGGCACTAAGCTCTCTAAATAATCCTTGTGGCATAAAAATAAGTAAATAAATACTTTAAAAAATGTATCAGTTTTCAGAAGCAAAGGAAAAGCTGACTTTCTCTTGTAAGACTCCAAAGATAAGCAGCACCCCTCTAAAGAAACAAGTGTGCCCTATGACCTGTTCATTATTCTAACTGAAAGAAAAGAGATCTGAACACAGCCTCATTCTTCACTACCCACAGTTTTCTGTGGTGCACACTTACTTTTAAAGCAATTAAAACAGCTGGGTGGATACTTGAATAGCAGTAGACACATATACATGGTGATGTTCTTATTTAAGTTTGCAAGTCATCCATCCTGTCAGAGGGAAATTCTACCCAAACTCTTAAGTCTTGGCACCTGCAGCAAGATCTTCTCTTTCAAGGCATTTCCACATCCATTATCTCTGTTGATCCTCACAATACTCCGTTGAGGTGACTTGGAAAGATATTGAGGCCTCATTTGACAGAGGTTAAGTGGCTTTGCTGAGGTCATATATTTTAGCAGCAGGGCCAGCCTAGACCCTGGGCCTCTAGACTAGGACCTGTGGGTTGCCACAAGTACCCAAATATTCATACACATATGCACAAGCGTACACACACACACACACACACACACACACTACACACACGTTGGATTTGGTAGCATTTGCTCATAAATTTCTCACATACTAGATTTCAAGGCCTCTGTGAATCCTTCTTAAAAATAAATTTTATTTTTTTAAAACTCAGCTTTACACCTTGAATCTTTTTTCCCCCTTCCAAAGTAGACAAGGTTATGTGCACCTCCAAAACTCTTCCATCTGGGGTAAAGGACATTTTAGAATCAAAGAATTTTTACAGTGCTAATCCTCCTAGTTGGCACTTGCCAGTCCACTCCAGACCTCCAAGACTATCCTGCAAACTATGTGCCTATACAAATATGAATGTGACATTGGGATTTTTCTAACACCTATTTCATGTTGCCCACATGATCAGGGCAATGTCACTGAAGAAACCTGCCCGGAACCTGGCATTGAGAACAAGCAGTGGGGAGGTGTGGGGAGATTAAGAGAGCAGAAATAGCAAAGTGATTTAAGCAACAGACTTGTGTTCCTGAGGCTCTGCTCTGGTAAATAAATAAGTAGGAGGAAGGAGAAAAGAGAAGTGAAGGAAGAAACCAAAGGTGAGGAGAGAGAAGAGAGAGAGAAAGAAAAAAAGAGGCTGGACAGTGGTGCACTTGGCTGAGCACACATGTAACCAAGTGTCACACTCTTGTGTTCAAACCCTTCCCTCTCCCCACCCACAGGGTGGAAGCTTCAGGAGTGGCGAATCAATGCTGCAGGTCTCTCTCTCTCTCTCTCTCTCTCTCTCTCTCTCTCTCTCTCTCCCTCCTTTCTCATTCTCTTTGTCCTATCAAATAAAAATAAATAAATAAATAAATAAATAAATAACATTTTTTTAAAAGAAAGGAAATAGAGAAATAATGGTGGGGCACGGGACACAGAACCTGCTTCTCTTCTTTCCAGTTCTCTGTTTCCAACCCTGAAGCCCCCAAGACCACCACGAATCAGGGTCTGGAACAAGAGACAGACACTTCCGATTGATCACCATGTTCCTCACCTCCCTGCTCTGATGCGCTGAAGAGCTAAGAAACTGCAGCAGCGAGCCAGTTTTTTTCCCCTCCCCCCTTTTTTGCAAAGCTAGGAAGACAGCTAAGGGAGCTGGGGTGGGGGAGCTGGGGGAGGGGGCTGTGCAACCATGGGGCTTCCTGCAAAGCCGCAGCTGACTGGCTCCGGGAAGGATAAATGACCTAGGCCTCCCGCCGTCACTGTTACACAACTTGTCTGTGTTGGCTTGAGACCTCGGTGATCCTGCTCTAATTGAAATCACTTCCCCCTGACCTGCTCCGTAAGCCTGGAGCTTGTTGCTCTCCCGGCCAGCACAAGGCAGCCGAGAAGCGAGGAAATCCGGTCTGGGTGGCCAGGGCCAAGGCTGGGCGCATCCATCTTCCCTGCCTCCAGCGCCCTTGCTGGGAACCAGGGTCTGGGCGGGAATCTCGGGGTGCTGCTCCCCGGCAGACAGGGCCCACTGAGTCCTGCCTTGGTGGGGAAGCTCACAGTGGAGATGGGGTCGCCCCCAGGGGACTTCTGGGGCACTGGGGGAAGGGGGCGCTGCTTGTTGACTTTACAACTGGAGGTGCTCCTGTACTTTGAGGATTGGGGGGAGGCTATTGCACTTCCTTCCATGTGCTGGGATGAACCCCACTTTCACCCACAGCATTAATCTGTAGAGCTGAAAAAAATAACAAAAACAAATAAAAAACCTTCCACTGATCTGAGCCCAGGCTTCCCACACAAACCAAAGTGCTTTTGCACAGTGATCATATACACTGGTCTCCAGAAAGCAGGTGTCTGCCCTCCAAATCAGGGGAAAAGGAACTTTGACCATTTTATCTCCCCAGGGTTGCTTATCAGAACAGGGAGGTGGTTCAGCAGTAGAACTCCTACCTTGCATGTGTGAAGGCCTTGCTTCCATGCCAGCGTGAACTGAGATTTTAAAAAGTAGAAGGAGGGAGCCTGACAGTGTCACACCTGGTTGAGTGCACAGGTTACCATGCACAGGGACCTGGGTTCCAGCCCGGGGTCCCCACCTGCAGGGGGACACCTCACAAGCAATGAAGCAACCTTGCAGGTTTTCTTCCTCCCTCCCTTTTCCCCTTTTTCCTCTTTCTCTCTTCCTCTCTATCTCTCCCTCCCCTCTCAATTTCTCTCTGTCATATCTAGTAAAATCGAAAGGATGGAAGGGGGGCTCTTGAATACTGACTGGGTTTGTAAGTGGGCACCGAGCCCAAGCTCCCACTCTGGTGGCATAAAAAATCAGACACATCAGAGTATTTGAACAATGACAATGTAGCAAATCAATATCAAAACACTTAGTTCTGTGAGTATCACACAGAAACCTATGGCTAAATATACATAGTCATGTGTACACACAGAAAACATCCTCTAAACTATTGTTTCAACATTTCAGAAATAAAGACGTTTCAGTGGTATACTTCTGAATAGTCTTAAATATGTAAGTGATTTATTAGGAATAGGAGGAAGACTCATGTTTAAGGACCGGTGTGCCAAAATGCACATTATTTCTCTATTTCTTTTTATACCTAAAATTGTGTTGACTTTTTTTTCCCAGCACCCAGTCTTCATTCTGAGCTGCTGTGACATTCAGATAAAAGACAAAGAGGAATTGAGGCAGTGGCCAACTGGTTGAGCCACACATTACCATATGCAAGCACCCAAAGTAAAGCAAGGAGATCCCTACCTGCAAGGAGGAAACTTCACAAGAGATGAAGCAATGCTTCAGGCATCTATCTATCTTCATCTCTGTCTTCTTTCCTCTCAGTTTCTCTCTGTCGCTGTCAAATCAAAGAAAAAGGGGGGAAACGACTATGAGAGAGAAGGTGAGAGAGAGACCACACATCAGAGCTTTCTCCCATGTCCTAGCACTTCTCATACAGTACTAGACTTAAACCTGAATGTGACTTCATAGTAATTCAAGTACCCTACCCCATAAGCTGTCTCTATAGTGCCATGTGACTGTTTTGAAAGAAATTTGGAGGTCGTTTGGAACTGAGACTGACTGTTGTTACTTTTCTGAATCTTAATTTCCTATTTTTTTTTTAAAAAAAGGTGGAGGCAACAATATATTTCACAGAATAGTATCTGTAAATCACTGTTCCCTAGGTGCTGTGAGGAATAACATCCATTGAGGGCCCTAAGAGTTCCAGATTTCAAAATTGGAGGCCGGGGTGGGGGCAAACTGTGAAGATAGTATAGTTAGAATAAATTGAGGCAGACTTGTATTCCTGGGTGTTGTAATTTAAATACAAAGAGATATGCAGAAGAGTCCATACTAGCAGTCAGAATTACCTGAAAGTCACCACCCAGCAGACTTTTATCTTTGCCAAGTGAACCAATTATAAAGGAAAGCCAATAACCCTACTAATTAAAAGTTATATGTGTATGGAAGTGGGGAGGGTTTTTGGAACTGAAGAAGACTTACAGAAACCAATTCCTTGACCCACCTATCCCCCTCGATTCTTGGTGGGGTGGGCTGTGCAGGTGGGACTCAGCTAAGGGGACCAGAAGAGGGGATGAATTTGGTTGTGTATTTTTGTCTCCTGAACTCTTTAAAACATTTGAAATATCTGTGCTTGAATTTAAGCTGTTCTCCTAAATAAATGTGCCCTTAATTATTTTTGTAATGAATTTCTTTAACATGCTAATTATTTCTGTGCTTACTGGCTATTTTTATGTTTGGTTAAATCTTTTTGTAACATAAGAAAGAACCTGGGGGGGAAAAAAGGTGGGGAGGTTAGTGGTTGTAACTTATCTGACCACAGCATGTGGGAGAGAAAGGGGCAAGAGAATAATTGTAGTAAAGGCTATAAGTTCAAGGACTACCTATAGACTTCCGGGTGAGCTATGTGAGCTGTGTGGAGAATCTTTCCTTATTAGGTTACCAGTTAGATGAGAAAAA
This sequence comes from Erinaceus europaeus, assembly GCF_950295315.1. Taxonomy (NCBI): domain Eukaryota; kingdom Metazoa; phylum Chordata; class Mammalia; order Eulipotyphla; family Erinaceidae; genus Erinaceus; species Erinaceus europaeus. The sequence goes on from NC_080176.1 coordinate 62,368,612, forward strand.
GAAAACAAAGCCTCTCTCAACACTTATTAACCTCCAACTATGTGCCTATGCTGCCATAGACTCTGCAAAAAATTATCAATCTTTTCTGTATAGTGGTTCTGTAATTCCTTTCCTCAAACCAGTCTGATAGATATTCTTACCCCAACTACACAGAGGAAGGCTTACTTAGGAAGTGATTTGAACAAAATCTTTTTGATTTCAAAGTCAGAATAACAGACCAGTCCTTAAAATTTTGCCTGTGTATTTGCTTTATTTTTACAGAATGTTGGTCCTCTCCTCTGTCTCAGCAATTTTGGTCTATGATACTAGGCTGAATCTTACCCCAGGGTGTTCAAGACAATAGGAATGGAAACTTAAGCCTAGCTCTGAACCAATGTAAAGGCAATTATATAATTGCAGAAGTAATAAAACAATAACTGTACTTTTAGAAAACATTCCACCCTCTTGGATAGAAGAACTTAATATAAAAAATTTCTACTCTCCCCTGAATTGCTGTATAAATATAATGAAATTCCTGTAAGAATTTGAATATATTTTTATTGAATTAAATTATCAAAAAGTTAGTGTGAAAAAATAAAATTTGGAGAGAGAGGGAAATAATTTAAAGAATAGTTGGAGAGGGTAATTTCACTTATCAGAAATAAACACTTTATATATAAGGAATGGGACTGACACAGAAACAGAATAGAAAATCCACAAATGAAGGCCAGACAACTGATGAAATGATAGCATCTAAAATACACTAAAGTGAGTATGGATGGACCTGTCAATGCCCATGTTCAGTAGGGAAGCAATTACAGAAGGCAGACCGTCCACCTTCTGCACCCCATAATGACCCTGGGTCCATACTCCCAGAGGGATAAAGAATAGGAAAGCTATCAGGGGAGGGGATGGGATATGGAGTTCTGGTGGTGGGAACTGTGTGAAGTTGTACCCCTCTTATCCTATGGTTTTGTCAATGTTTCCTTTTTATAAATAAAAAAATAAAATAAAATACAACAAGGTTTCTAACAAACAAATAAGAAAATGACAGACAATAAATAAGAAAATGGGGAGAGTCAGGAGGTAGCACAGCGGGTTAAGTGCACATGGCAGGAAGCTCAAGGACCTGCATAAGAATCCCGGTTCCAGCCCCTGGTTCCAGCCCCCCCCACCCAGCTCCCCACCTGTGGGGGGGGTCACTTCATAAGCTGTGAAGCAGGTCTACAGGTGTCTTTCTTTCTCTCCCCCTCTCTCTCTTCCCCTCTTCTCTCCACTTCTCTCTGTCCTAGCCAACAACAAAGACAGAATGGCAACAATAAAGATAAACAACAAGGGCAACAAAAGGGGGAAAAAAGCCTCCAGGAGCAGTGGATTCGTAGAGCAGGCACTGAGTCCCAGCAATAACCCTGGAGACACAATAAAAGAACAAGAAAAAGAAAATGGGCTAAGGTTATGAAAGAGACAATCCAAAGAAGTGAAATTCAGTTAGTTAGTATGTGAAAATATACTTATCTGGTAGTCAGATAAACATGAACCAAACTAACAGCAGGCAATCATTTCTACTGGAAAACTAGGGAAAATTGCAGAGAAATAACTTCTGTGACTGGTGAAAATGTTATGGGAAAAGATATTCCTATATATGATTAGAGGAAATTTGAGTCACTATATGTTTTTGAAAAACAATGTTGCAATATTCTTTAAAACATTCTACATAGGGTTGGAGTGATAGCATCATGGTTGTGCAAGAGGTTTTCCTGCCTGAGACTCTGAAGACCCAAGTTCAATCTCCAGTACCACCATAAGCCAGAGCTGGGCAGTGCTCTGAAATTAATTAATTAATTAAATGCCAGCTACCCTTTAACTTAATCCATTCCTGGGAACTGGTCCTATAAAACAAAATCCCAGTTAAGAGTAGATACTTATTCAAGGTCAGAGATTTTTCATGCTAACATTATTTGCAACTACACCAATTAGGAAACAAAATTAGTATTCATCAATAGAAGAACAGTTAACTAAATTGTGGGCTATTTACATGGTGAAAAGTACAGAGCTCCTGAAAAGACTGCATTGAGCATAATTTCTTGTTGATCTAGAGAGATTATTGTACCATGGAGATATTATCATTAATGCAAATGTTAATATCTTAATCACATGTTAATATCTTAATAATCATATCTTAATCAAATGTTAATATCTTAATCTCTCTCCTTCTTCCTCCCTCTCTCTTTCGCCCTCTCTCTCTCTCTCCCTCTCCCTCTCCCTTCCTCTCTCTCTCTCCCTCTCCCTCCCTCTCCTTCTCCCTCTCTCTTTCTCTCCCTCTCTCTCTCCCTCTCTCTCTCTCTCCATCTCTTTCTCTCTCTCTCTCTCTCTCCCTTTCCCTCTCTCCCTGTCTCCCTCTCTCTCTCTTCCCTCATGCAATGGCTGATATGTAAATGTTGAGAGGAAAGCAAATGCAGAGAAAGGTATATATGGAAAACAAAAAATACATAACACATTTAGATACTGAGTGAATGTAGAATAATAAAATAAAGTGGTTTTAAATAATGAAGAATACTATGGAAATTTTCAAAACTGATTGATATCAGTCAACATGAGTAGAGCTGTAATATGGATGTTCAGTGAATCAAAGGGGTTAAAAGAAGATTAAAAAATATATGACAAATGTTTACCTTGATGAAAATTGACATGAATGATATCTCTCAATTTATATGTAATCATGAATATATGTGGTTACAAAACTATACAAGGAGAGAGAAGTATGAAAAATATTCATACTAGATGCTAATGCTGTGGCCATGGTTTAAGTGTTATAAATATGTCAAATTTCCCCAAATTAACATGAAAAGTCAATTAAATCCCAGGAAAAAATTCAGTAGGTTTGTGTGTGTCTTTGCATGTATACACATGCATGTGCATGTGTAGGTGAATTTACATGTAAACGCCTCAGTTCATATAAAAATATCAAAGGAAAAGAACACCCAACATATTCTTGGGAAAGTATAAAGCAAGATGTAGAAAGGGAATGAGGAGAAATATATCTAGCCTATCAAATGTCAAGACTGAATACTTATGAAACTAAACTAAGAAAGCACAGCTTCCACACAAAGAAATAGCATGAGCCCTGTGGAGTAGACTAGAATGACCATAAACAGGTTCACACATACAGGGAAGCTATATCTGTGACAGAAGTAAACTGCAGAACATTGAGCAAAGAAAGTTTTACTGGGATATGTATGAAGAGTTCATTCAATCCCAGTAAAAATCTCAATAGGAGATAAATTTCTAGACAATAATGTAAGAGACTATTTTACCAACCATGGGCAGGGGAAACTTCTTTAAATCTAATACAAATCCCCATAGCTACAAAAGATTGCAATAATATACCACACTAAAACTAAGAGCTTTGATTCCTTAAAAGAAACTATTAAGAACAAAAAAAATGAGAGAAGATATTTACAACATGTAAAAAATAGCAAAGGACTCAAAATATGAAAGCACAAAGAACAATAAATAAGTAAGCAAAAACCAACAACCCAATAGAAAAAAAAAAGACAATAGATTTGAGTGGATGTTAAAAAATAAAATAAAATAAAATAGGAAACAGAAAAAGCCCATAAACATGTAAAAAGATACTCAATATAATTAGTAGTAAAAATCATCTTAATGAAAAGCATATGCTTAAAATTAAACATTGACAAGGAGGTGGAATAAAGAGATTGCACACTGTTGGTTAGTATGTAAATTGACATAATCATTTTGGAAAACTATTTGATAAAATTGAATGTACAAATGCATGACGATGAAGCAGTTCTACCCTTATAGATTTACTTAACAGAAATGTGGACCTATTTGTAACAAAAGTTAGATATAGAAATTTCTATAATAGCAATCTGTAGTAGACCCCAAACACAAAATTCCAGTCAGTAGTACAGTCGATAAATGAATAATAGCATTTTTTAGAATGGAGTATTTATAGGCATGAGAGAACTAGCCACAGCTCTCTACCACAATACAGGTAAGTCTCCAAGTATAATGATGAAATAAAGTGAAACATTCTGACTGACTTATTTAGATAAAGGTCAGTAATAATTAACTGATGATGTTTGAAGTTAGGATGGCAATGAGGACTGAGAAGCAGGGCAGAGACAGTAACTGGGAGGTAGAGCTGATCACATTCTCAGAGGCATTAATTTTTATAAAATTTCATTAAGCTGAACCTTTATGTTTTGTGTATTTTTTCTCCATCTCAGTGGTCTTCAGTAAGCAGATAAATTAATTCTTATAATAATTACCTGAAAGTGATGACATTTCTGATCTTTTTTTCCTATATTCCTTTAATTACTTATCATATGCAGGTATTGTCTACATTGTCAAAACCCACATAAAGCTGTTTGAATTGGAAAACAGGTAAACAATTCCAAAAAGTCTAAATATGTTTATTTGCCTAGATGAACTAAACTAGGTGGTTTTCTAGTTAACTTTTTTTTTTTTTTGAAAAGTTAACTCTCTAGTTAACTTTTCAAGTTAACTTGAAGAGAAGATGATGACTTATCATGTATACATTTTTACATTTTTCTTCTTTGCATGGTCACAGAATTTACCTTAACCCTGCATTTCCTCACTCTGGTATAAATATGTTCTAACTCACAGGTTCTTCCATAAAAGAATATGGTCAGGTGTAATATAAAGAGTCTGGACAGAGAATCAAGAGCATATGGTTCAACTGCCAGTTATTCTAGAAATAAAATTACTTCATTTTGGGGGCAACACCACTCTAATTTAGTTACTTTAAAGACTTTTCCAAATTGAACTTCTGTGATTCCCTGTCTCAGTGATATGGGGTAGATTTGACACTGTTGGAAACAAATGGATAGGCAAAACCAACATCTATTAAGCTGCTAATTATTTATTTATTTTTTATTATCTTTATTTATTGGATAGAGATAGTCAGAAATGGAGAGGGGAGAGAGAGATAAAGAGACACCTGCAGTCCTGCTTCACCACTTGTGAAGCTTTCCCCCTGCAGGTGGGGACCGGGGCCTACAAACAGGGTCCTTGGGCACTGTTACATGTGCACTCAACCAGGTGTGCCACCACCAGGGCCCCTAAGTTGCTAGTTTTGCCCCAAATTTACATGGATAAACTAGACACACAAAGTTCTCACTCCAAAAGAGATTACATTTAAGAGTGAGAGACCAGGCAACAAACAGGTAAATGAATGAATATTGTGCTAAGAATCTGCCCTTCTGTATTAAGTTCTTGCTGAGAGGGCAAGATAGAACACCTCCCCCTCCCCTTAAAAAAAAAGTCATGCGGGGGGGTCTGGCGGTGGCGCAATGGGTTAAGCGCATGTGGCGCAAAGCACAAGGACCTGAGTAAGGATCCCGGTTCTAGCCCCCGGCTCCCCACCTGCAGGGGAGTCGCTTCACAGGTGGTGAAGCAGGTCTGCAGGTGCCTATCTTTCTCTACCCCCTCTGTCTTCCCCTCCTCTCTCCATTTCTCTCTGTCCTATCCAACAACTAACAACTTCAACAATGGCAATAATAACAACCACAATGAGGCTACAACAAGGACAACAAAAGGGGGAAACAATGGCCTCCAGGAGTGGTGGATTCATGGTGCAGGCACCGAGCCCAGCAATAACCCTGGAGGAAAAAAAAAAGTCATGTATTGGACTTGGCAGCTAGAGAATCTAGGGAAGTACAGTCTCAGAAGAGATATACAGGCAGAAGCCATGTGGGTGCATGCCAGGAAGGATGTAGAGGAGAATATGAAGATGGTCAATGCAGACAACTCTTTAAGTTTTTCTTGAAAAATAAGAAGAAAGATAAGGTGGAAGTTGAGAGTGATACAAGATTCAAAGAGTAGATTGTCTTAAAATTCTTCTCATATACTGCACTGGAAAAAAAGTGAACTCAAGTTCTTGCTCATACACAATACCCTTGAGTGACCACTCAAGCCCAGTTTTTTTTTTTGCATTTTGCATATTTTTTTCTCTAAAAAGAGGACGAGGGAGAAAGAACCCCAGTACCACTTTAGCATCCATGAAGATAACCCAGTGCCATCCATTTTGTTCTCATGGGGTGATGAAGAAGACTCAGATGAGCTATGAAGAACCTTGCATCCATTCATCATTCATCCATCCATTATTCATCCAACCACCCATTGGTCATCTTGTCTTTATCATGCATTGGTTACTATACTGACATCATTCTCACTATTTGGTGATTTATTCGGCAATTCAGTGGATACATTTGTTCAACAAGTGTCTGTTGAGAATCAACTCTGATATCAGCCTTTTGCTGAGCATTACAGAGAACACTAGCATACAAAAGGAAATCTCTCTTCTCCCCTGTCCCTTACAAGTTAGATGGAGAGTCTATTCCAGTCACACTGTGCTAATGAAGTGTAGAAAATAAGTACTAGGTTACCATACAGAGAGTAGGGACTATAAGAAGGGAGTTCAGAGGAGAAAATTGTATTCATAAGGGCATTTCTAGTGGGGAGCTAGGGTTTGAGCTAGGTCTGATCATCTCAGCTCTCATTTACAGAGAGCAGAAAAAAAAAGACCCCAAACTTAAGAAATAGTGTGGTATTAGAGTGCAGTCATAAACATAAAACATTAACATGTAATTCCCCTATGCTTTTGAAAAATTACTTCATAAACGCAAAGTAAAATATTTTCCCTTTTTATTACCTGACAATTACATATTAAGAATTTCTTTTTATGTTTAAAAACATATGCAAGCCGGGGAAGGCAGACGCCAAAATGTAATTGCTTTCCTTCTATAAGAATCAGATGTCATTTTCTTCCAACTCAACTCTGAAAAGAGATAGGAAAAAGCAAATTGTAGTATACATTAAATTTGGAAACATCTGATAGCTTTCCTCAATTAAACTATTTAAATGGAAAAAGATTGCTGTACAGCTCTATCATATCCCACTGAATAAAACCTCAGCTGAGGCAAATTGGCAGTGGCAGGTACCAAATGCATTGGCAATAATGAGATTGGACAACCCAGTGGAGGTCATTGGTAATTGTTATCATATGCAATATTGCACTGTCAGAAAGAAAAAAAAAATCTCTGTAGTGAGCAGAGCCCTGGCTTTATGGGAGTATCTGTGGCTGCCTGGCCAGGGTGACTTAAGGAATATCACAAAAGCCTGAATCCCTAGACTCTCTCTTGATTGATGTCTCTTTGGTGGTTTGATGTGTATTCTCAGCACGTGTGTGTGTGTGTGTGTGTGTGTGTGTTGGTGGGGAGGTTGCAAAGCACCATACATCTGGTTGACCACTTGAGAGCAAAGTCTCAAGAGGTGACACTGAGCATAGAATAGGAGGCAGGAGAGGAGGAACTCTGAGAAATGTAGCAGAACTGGAGTGAAGATGAGGTTTGCATAATCATGGCTTACAAATTCAAGACATTGAAAGTCCTTTCTTTTTTCTCTCCAACTCTCTAAATGAGGAGAAATAAAAAGAGGCTTATAGTCACTTGGATAGTGCTCTATTTTGCCATATGCATGGCCTAGGTTTAAGCCTGACGCCTACTCAATTGAAGGAAGCTTTGGTACTATGGTCTCTCTCTCTCTCTCTCTCTCTCTCTCTCTCTCTCTCTCCATCTCCCCTCCCCCCTCCCCCTCCCTTTCCCTCTCCCCCTCCCTCTCCCCTCCCTCTCTCCCTCCCTCCTCCCCCTCCCTCTCCCTCTCCCCCCTCCCTCTCACTCTCCCCCACCCCCTCTCTCTCACTCTCCCCCACCCCCTCCCCTCCCCCTCTCCCCCTCCCCTCCCTCTCCCTCCCTCCTCCCTCTCCCTCTCCCCTCCCCCTCCCCTCCCTCTCCCCTTCCCCCTCCCCTGCCTCTCCCCCTCTCCCTCTCCCTCTCCCTCTCCTTCTCCCTCTCCTTCTCCCTCTCCCTCTCCTTCTCCCTCTCCTCCTTCTCCTTTTCCCTCTCCCTCTCCTTCTCCCTCTCTCTCTCTCTCTCTCTCTCTTTCTCCTTCCTCTCTACCTCTCTTCCTCCATCTCTGTCTTCTCTTTTTCTATGGAGGAGGAAGGAAGAAAGAAAGAAAGGGAGGAAGGGAAGGAGGAAGGGAGGAAGGAAGAACATGCTTATTCTCTTGTCTCCCAGGGATTTCAGGTCTCCATCTCGAGTTTCAGACTTGAGGAGGGAATGGCAGAAATTTATATGTGCTACCTGGAACTTGAGCAAATCCTGCCTGCATGCATACTACAACTTCTACTAAAACCCAGGCATTAAACTTGACTTTGAGCACTGTCCAGTTTAAGATGATCAAAAGCAGCTCGTGCACCACCCTGGGAAGATAGCACACAGTTCAGTGAAGGTAATGGTTATTGGTCTGACACACGGACATGTGCTTGACTATCATCGGTGCCCATTTCAGCCTCTTATCCTCTAGATTCATCCATGAGATCATTATGAAATAACACAAAATCATTTTCATGGGTGGGTGAATTGCTTCAGGATTGTGGTGAAGCACTCCCACTGTGTTGTTCAAAATGTCCAACATATGCAAGAGCTGTGGCACCATGTCAGAGATTGAGAGTTCCCAAACTTCAGCATTATCAATGCCCACAATTATGGGGAAATCCTTAGGTTTTATGCTCTTAAGACATCTTGGAAAATGTGCCTTTGTTCTGAGCAGTCTTCCTGAGTTTATCCAAAGAAAGCAACAGGTAGGACTCTAAATAATTGTTTTAAGGAAGGAAAACACAAATTAGGGAGAAGCTGAAGAACTAGGATAGCATCCACATCCAAGCTGGAGGAATTCACTTTTTTGAGCCAGGGTTTTCTTGAACAAGACAAAGTTTCCAGATCTGACTGTGCTACATTTTGAAGCTGGAGAAATTTTCACAAAACATAGGCATTTCCAGGTTTTATGTCTGGCCTAGTAAGACAGAATTTTCATTAGTCCAGAGAGCTGTATGGAACTCACATGGAACTCACAGCATCATAGAGAAGCCATACACATCTGTAAGTCTTTCTTGCATATCACTACTTGTTTTTGTTTGTTTGTTTTTTATTTTATCTAGGGGAGGGTCTATGAATTACACTACAGTTGTTGACACATAGGTACAATTCTCAGATATGTGTCGGCACAACACTTAGGTCTCTTTGTACCATCTTGCACCAGGAACCCCCACCCCCAGCCCTTTCCCTTTCTTTCCTTCCCCAGTTTCTTACTTTGGTATAATATACCAAACCCAGTCCAAGTTTACTTTGTGTTTTCCATTTCTGGGGTGTGTGTGTGTGTGTGTGTGTGTGTGTGTGTGTGTGTGTTTTACAAAATTATAATATAATAGGGGTATACTTTCTTTTTTCCACCATTATTGGGGGATTGATGTTTTAGAGTCGATAGTGAATACAATAGTTTGAATAGTTTGTACCTGCATAACATTTCTCAGTTTTCCACATAATAATACAACACCCACTAAGTACTCTTCCATCCTTTTCCAGGATCTGTACTCTCCCCCACACAGAGGTATACTTTCATACTGTTCCCACCACCATAGTTCTGTGTCCACATCCCCTTATGGGTTGTCTCTATCTATATCAACATTTATATCTTCCATCTATCTATCTATCTGTCTATCTATCTATCTATCTATCTACCTGTTTATCTATCTACTGGCCATTTTTCTACAGTCTGGTCTTCATTTCTTTCTAAATCATATGTACACCTATTACTACTTTCCAGTGTCCTTCCTTTCTCCTCTTGTCTCTCACATAAGTGAAACAGTGCCTAGCTTCCTCTGATGTTTTCCAGATTCACGTACTCTTCACTATTAGATCTTATTTCTGTTTATTCAGTGAAAAGCCAGAGGGTACTTCTCCTGTGCCAGACTAGTCCAGGGGTGAGGACAAGAGCCAGGTACTCTCCTTGTCTTCAACCCTACAACTTCAAAGTCAGGTGTTTGCTGGGTATCTGCTGTGTTGAGAGTGAATAGTTTCCTGGTTCTCTCTTGTAGTAATTCTGACTGACTAGAGGATAAAGAAATTTTCAGGAAAGATACCAAATAGTTCAAAGGGCTCCAGGATGAAAAAATGAATAATGAACAAAGGGAATCAAGATTATAACACATTTATCCTTTGGATAATCAAAGAAAAACACTTTATAGCATAATCATCTCCAGTTTCATCCACTTGGTGCCAAAGGTCACAATGTGATCTTTTTAAATTGCTAGTGGTACTACGTTGAGTAGTACTTCTTGATTTAGTCATCTGTTGATGGGAATGCAGGTAGCTTCCATATTTTGGCTATTATTAATAATGCAGTTATCAACATAGGAGAGCATACATCCCTTTGGATTGGTGTTTTCATGTCTTTTGGATGAATAGTATTGCTGGATCATAAGATAATTCCAATTTATTTATTTTATTATTATTAGTTTAAGAATTATCTATACAGTTCACCATAATGGCTGTACCAGTTCTAAGACTTTGAGAGAACCATGGTGGTTCTCTTTGGTGGAGTGGAGAAGTTTGGGGAGCACAGAATTTAGGTGATGGGGGTGGTATAGAACTATAACCCAATAATCTTATAAACTTGTAAATCACTGAAAATAAATCAAAGCTGTATGGTGGCACTGGGTGGAGGCACATCTCACACCTACTAGAATACACATATTACCATGTACAAGGACCCAGATTCATCCCCTGATCCTTATCTGCAGGGGGGAAGCTTCACAAGCAGTGAAGCAATGCTGCAGACATAACTTCCTCCCTCTCCATCTCCCTATCCTTCTACATTCCTGTCTCTATAAAGAAAAAGGAGGAGGAGGAGGAGGAGGAGGAGGAGGAGGAGGAGGAGGAGGAGGAGGAGGAGGAGGAGAAGGAGAAGGAGAAGGAGAAGGAGAAGAAGAAGAAGAAGAAGAAGAAGAAGAAGAAGAAGAAGAAGAAGAAGAAGAGAAGAAAGAGAAAGGAAGAAAAGAAGAGAAATGATTGTTGGGAGCCGTGGATTCATCCTGCAGGTATTGAGTCTTAGCAATAAATCTGGTGGCAATAATAAAAATAAAATGATGGTACTTGTTAAAGACAGGAAAGAGAGTCTTTATTCAGGACTATGGATAGAGACAGGAATATGAGGTTTTTAGTAGAGGAGAGAAATGGGCTTAATCCAAATACAATGACAAGTGAAGATTTATAGTCAAGGTACAGGGTCAGAGGATAGAAAATCACTAAGACAAAATGACAAGGCTAGAGGAGGATTCCCCTGATACAGGGTTCTTGCTGAATGCAGGTCAAGGAGAAGCACATGGGTATGTATTGCCAATAAGTATGGTCAGATATTGAAGGTGAGGATTTTCTTTTTACTAAGCAGGTCAGGAACAGAGCTCAAAGTCAGGGATCAGTTAGGAAGATAACTCAGAGGATCCTGACTTAAATTTGGTCAAAGAAGAAGCTTTGTCAAGACCCTAGGGCCAGTATTGAATCCCTACTCACAAAGGAATCCTTAATGCCACCACCCTCACTGAGAATAAGTCAAGAATGTTCTGGCAATTTTGGGTACCTCTCTCTAGAGCTCTCCTAGCTGGGCATCAGGGAAACAGCAGAGCAGTTTACTCAGCAGACCCTCATGTCTGAGGTATGAAATATCACAGGTTTAATCCCTGGCACCACCATGAACCAGAGCTGAGCACTACTGTGGTAAATAATAATAATAATAATAATAATAATAATAATAATAATAATAATAATAATTTGACTGGAGGAGACATTGGTTGGACTAAGTCTGGGCCATAATGCCCTCTCCAAAGAGACAAAAGATGTCAAACTAGAGGAACCAGAGTCATTTATATCCATAGAGTCAGGTAAGCCCACACCAAGACAAAATGTCCAAGTTTGATCATGGAGGATGGAGACAGAAGGACAGAAAAGGTCAGAGACAGAAAGGAGTTTCAGTTACCCATTGGGCATGTATGGGGGTGGGCTGGTGCAGGCACTGCCCACCAAATCAGGAAAGTTCAGTCATTACTTAGAACAAGGGTCCTCCCTGTTCTAAGTGACAGGGAAGGACAAAGGAACACAGCCTCAAGCTACCAGCCCAAGGGTAATAAGATGGTGGTATACAAAACAGGACACTCCTGTTAACACAGCCTCCTCTGAGACCTATCGAGAGTGGATTCCGGTTCCAGGGAAGATCTTTTGGTTTTGCTAAGCAACCAAATCATTAGGATGTGCAAACTGAGTTTCAGTCTTGGGTTCAGAGATAAATGTCAGAGGGAGAAGTTTGGAGGACAAGAGATGGTGGCAGAAGTAAGAGGGTCCTTTTCGGTGACAAGTTTCCAGGGCTGCACAGATGCTGGGAGTTGATATGAGAGTGTCTTATCTTATGCAGCCACTTTTGCTTCACCAAGAACACTTCCTGGGTAGCTGACACACAGGCCTCAGCAAGTGGGCTGTTATTCCTACTACAGGGGACCTCATACCTTCCCAGTTAACAAGGAGTTTTGGCCTCTTGTAGTACAGATATGATTATGGGAAGGTATCATCTATTAGAAGCCTTAAAAACTGATAAAGATCTTGACTAACTGAATGAAAAAGAGGTTTTAGTTCTTAAAATAGTCAGAAATGAAATAAATGTACATGGTGTCCTTCCTCCACTTCACTTGCTGATCCAGCTCTCACTTGACTAACCTCTGCTTGGCTTGGCTCAGCTCCATGCTCCCAGTTCTGACTACAACTTTTTCCCCCAGATTTCTTCTTTCTTCTCCATCTCCTTTATTTTCTTCAGTCCTTTGTCTCCTGATGTCTATGGCTTAAAATTCAAGGACAAATTCCAGGTTCCTCTCCTAATCTGCCTTACATTCTTCTTTTGGTGCTCTTTTCCCTTTCTTTGTTGCTTGGTACCAGGAATTCTGGGAAATATAGTTTTTCTTCTTTCTTTTATTTGATAGAACAAAGTGAAGTTGAGAGGGAAGGGGGATTTATGAAGAGAGAAAGACCACTTTACTGCTCATGAAACTTTTACCCTGCAGGTGGGGACAAGGGGTTTGAACTGGGATCCTTCCACATGGTAACCTGTGTGCTTAACTTGCTGTGCCACCATCCACTCCCAGAAATGTAGTTTTCTATATCAAGTTATACAACTTCCTTCATTTTAAAGACATTCTTTTTCTTCAATATTTATTTATTTACCTATTTATTTAGTTTAATAGGATAGAGATAAGTTGAGAGAAGGGGAGATAGATCAAGAGTGAGAGAGAGAGACAGAGAGAGAGAGAGACCTGCAGCACTGCTTCACCACCTGTGAAGCTTTCGCCATGCAGGTGGGGGGCTGGGGACTTGAACCAGGTCCTTTCACACAGTAGCTATATGCTCAACTGGGTGTGCTACCAATGAGCCCCACACATCTTTATTCTTTAGAATCATGGAACAAAGGTAGCAGTCCAGTGGTAACACAGAGAGTATTTTGTGTGAGCATCTTAAACAGAGAAAGAGGCTGAGTGTCCCATGTGACTGTATGCACAGGATTATATGGAGACATACTGAGAAGGGAAGACGACCTAAGCAATGAATCAGCTGGAAGTACAGAAGGAATTTGGGCCCCAGATGATCATAGCAGAACAAGCACTTCTGGAAACAGATAGGATTTAGCTGCTCTAGAACTTTCAGCTTTAGAAAACCCTCAAGGACCCTGGGCGAGGGGAGAGAGAATAATAAATAGAGAGGAAATGCACCTGGTGAGTTTGGAGGGCAAGAAGGTCCCTGTGTAGGCTGACCTGCCCCTCTATAGCAAGTCTTAAGCCTGGAAGTTGTGCAAGAAGGCTCAATACATGAGTATGACCCTGAAGGCTGGGCTGATGAGTCGAAACACTCCTTTCGGTGACTAGTTTCTTATTTAGCCCTCTTAACTATGAGCAGCACATGAAGAATGGTGAGAGCATGCTCTCCTCTCTGCTTACTAGGAATCAATGTACCTTCCAGAAACCCTCAGTCTTTGTAACAGTCCATTGAGGAAGGTTCTATTATTATATCTATTTTGCAAATATGGAAACTGAGGTACAGGGAGGCACTTCTGATCTCCCCTGGAAAGTATGTGACCTTTGCTACAATCACAGGTGTTTGGCCTTTGCTGGTTTGTGATGTGCACAGGCATTAGAATGCTTGCTCTGATGATGAGTACAGCAGCCTCTCCATGATATGGAGGTGGAAAAGCAATCCTAGCAAATTGTTAAGTGGAATAATGTTCATCTTGAACCTGCCTTCATATTATGTCATCCTACTTGCTAAAAAGCCACAGCCACCAAGAACATTTTGATGACATTAAGTGAAGATTTGGTGGGCAGAATACACCTCTGTTACTACTGTTCAAATTTCATCCACCCTCTGCCCCGGCCTGCGGGGTTATCGACGGAAACCTAGGGTAGGGGGCGAGAGAATGGAGGGGACAAGAGACACGAAGAATGAGAGCAAGACAGGTTTCTGATCAAGCTCTGAAAATTTTATTTTACAGCCGCATTTTAAGCACACACCATGAGGAAGTTCTGCTAAGGTAGTGGGGGGAGGGAGGTGGGTGAGCAACTTTCCAAACAGTTAGATGGTAATCGCAGTTACAATGATTGGAATGTCCGTTCACCGGTTATGTGAGAGACTTAGCTAAGGTTTTGGCTCCCGGCAACCCTCCTTAGCTAAAGCTCCAGAAAAGGGGAGAGGACAGTGGAGGAGGAGAGGGAGGTGAACTGTAGCACACCTGGTGTAAGGACCCATGCAGGGATCCCAGTTCAAGCCCCCACTCCCTCCTGCTGCAGGGGGGACATTTCATAAGCAGTGCCGATGCAGGTCTGCAGGTATGTATCTTTCTCTCTCCCTCTCTTTCTCCCTCCTCCTTTCTTTTTGTTCTATCAATTCATAGTGCCAGCATGGAGCCCCAACAATAACCCTGAAGGCAAAAAAAAAGGGGGGGGGAACACACTGTGCAAGAGCCCTGCATAGTGCTCAGTGTGTATAAGACACCCAGCCAGACTGACAAAATAGCTCCGTTGTATAGTCCACTGCTTTACCTTGTGTGTGATGCAGGTATGAGCCCGGCACTCCAATACATTTAAAAAAAAAAACACTTTGGTACTGTGATCTCTTTCACTCTCTTCCTCTGCCTCTCTCCTTTTCTGTCTCCAAGAAAAAATAAACAGGTGGTCAGCCAAAAATTTTTTGCAGGATGGATAAAATAAGAGTTCCTAACCTGGGCAATGGAGGAGGAAAAGTGTTGTAGAGGGTTTGCCAAGTCACGGGCTGGGTTGAAGGAAGAGGTGCTGGAAATGAGGGCCCCATGTACCCTCAGCTCTTCCCATGGCTGGGTCGGTGATGGCTCAGAGAACTTGAGGTGTCTCAGAAATGCTTGTTTGTCTTCCAGGCTGCACTTCTCTCTAGACACTTACTCCTGGTTTCTTGTTTCCCAGCTGTGAATGACCAGCCATGTTTCCTTCCAGAAAGAGGCTGCCTATGGAATTCATAAACTGGCCAGAGGCCCCATAGACCATGAGACTGCTATGAACTTCCTGCTCTCAATCCTTCCATTTGGCTCATGTAATTAAAGGCTGCAGACATTATAGCACCTCTTAACTGCCAGAGGGCACTTGAAACAACTCACGAACTTAATTAATTGTAGTCCCAAAGATTAAAACAAAGCAAAGCACAACATAGCATTTCACTGTTGATAATCATCAGTTAACAAAGTGTGCAATTAAGGGGCCATGTGGTGGTGCACCTGGTTGAGTGCCCGTGTTACAGTGCACAAGTACCCAGATTCAATCCCCTGGTCCCCACCTGCAAGGGGAAAGCTTCACAAGTGGTGAAGCAATGCTGCAGTTGTCTCTTTGTCTCGCTCCTTCTCTATCTCCCCATTTCTTCTTGGAAAGGCTGTCTCTATCCAATAAAGATAATAAAAAATTAAAATTAATTAAAGAGACTGGGGCCAGGTGGTGGTGCTCCTGGTCAAGCACATACACTACAGTGTGCAGGGACCTGAGTTCAAGCTCCTGGTCCCCACCTGCAAGGGAGAAAGCTTCTCAAGTGGTGAAGCAGGCCTGTGGGTGTCTCTCTGTCTCTATCCAATAATAAATAATTAATTAAAAAAAACCAAAGGCTCTCTCTATATAGTAATAATGAAAAATGTGCAATTAAAGCAGACACTGGAGGGACAATCCAAAGCCAGCTCTGGGGTTTGCTGCTAGTCTTTGGTAACTACCCAGCCCTATCAATAACCCTTGGGGGAGGTGATAGTAAAGGTTAAATCTGAAGAAAAATCTGGTTGGTGGGGAAAATGCTGAAGGTGAAGACTCTCCAGGTAGACAAGGTACCTCTTCTTCCCTTCTTCCATAGGACAGACTTTATGACAGTCCTTGGTGGAACTGTGGAAATCAAAATTAGCAAGGAGGGGTACAGATAAAGAAAAGATTGAAAAAAATTGTCATACCCTTTTCCTAACCTCATACAGCCCTGGGAGATGAGGGTTTCACCTACAGGGATTACCATCAGAATTTTTATGGAAGAATACTATGGAACAAAATTATAATATCTATCTTTTATGTAGTATTTCTTCCTCCCTTCCATTTCTTCTCACTTCCCACCCACTTACACATTTATATACTTAGGTTATTCTTAAAATGAAGTAGAATGGGAGTCGTCCAGTAATGCAGCGGGTTAAGAGCATGTGGGGCAAAGCGCAAGGACAGGCGTAAGGATCCTGGTTCGAGCCCCCAGCTCCCCACCTGCAAGAGAGTCGCTTCACAGGCGGTGAAGCAGGTCAGCAGGTGTTTATCTTTCTCTTCCCCTCTCTGTCTTCCCCTCCCTCTCTCTCTCTGCCCTATCCAACAACAACGACGACAATAATAACTACAACAAGGGCAACAAAAGGGAATAAATAAATAAAAATAAAGAAAAATGATGTAGAATAAACTTCTTTCATTAATTTCTAAGAGGAACTAGAAGACATTAATACATGATTATTAAAGTTTTTTTTTTAAATCTTTATTATGATAGAGACAGAGGGGAAAAAAAGAGAGAGAGATGCCTGCAGTACTGCTTCACCTCTAAGTCAAACCCTTGCACATAGTAAATTTTGCACTTTACCCATTGCACTGTCATGTCCATGACCTAGGTTTGAGACCAGGTCCCACCTGTTAAAGGAAGCTTTAGTGCTGCATACTCTTTCACTCTCTGTCTCAGAGAAAGACACAGAGAAAGAGTGTGTGTGAAAGAGATGATAGCACCACAGTTTCCTTCAATGCAGGGAGAGCTGGACTCAAATCTGGATTATACACATGGCAAAGCAGCAGAGTATCCAGCTGAACTATTTTACTAGCCTGCAGTGCAGGCACTGAGCCCCAGTGTTAACCCTGGAGGCAAAAAAAAAAGTATTATAAAAGAATGACAGGGGCCAGGCAGTGGTGCACCTGGTTAAGCACACATGCACACATATTACCATGTGCAAGGACCTGGGTTTGAGCCCTTACTCCCCACCTGCAGGGAAGATTCTTCATGAGCAGTGAAGAAGGTCTGCAGCCCCCCCTTTTCCACCTCCATTCTCAATTTCTGTCAGTCCTATCTAATAAAAATAGAAAGGGAAAAAAAATGTTAACTGGGAGCAGTGAATGCCAGCACCAAACCCCACCAATAGCCCTGGTGACAATAAAAATAGTAATAAGGAGCCAGATGGTGGTGTTCCTAGTTGAGTGAACATATTACAATGTGCAAGCACCCAGGTTTGAGCCCCCAGTTCCCACCTGCAGAAGGAAAGCTCCTTGCGTGGTAAAGCAGTGTTGCAGATATCTCACTCTGTCTCTCTCCCTCTCTGTCTCCCACTACCCTCTCAATTTCTGGCTGTCTCTATCCAATAAATAAATGAAGATAAAATAATAATAATAGAATATTAACATACTATTTAAGATTAAGATAAGAGAGTTGAAATTTTTCACCCAATCTAAGATAGTTTCTTGATTTCATTACCTCTTGCTTTACAAAGGACTACAAATCCCATCAGGTCCATTAACCATGTTGGGTCTTTGTGTGGGTTATCAGATTTTAAGGTCTTTATGCAACCAGTAAACAGGTGAAGAGATGGGCAGGTATAGAGACTGACAAGTGGTGGGGGTGATAGCATAATGGGTTACAGAATCTCATGCCTAAGGCTTGAAGGTTCAATACCCTGCACCACCATATACTAGAGCTGAGCATTGCTCTGAGGAAGGAAGGCAGGCAGGCAGGCAGGCAGGCAGGCAGGCAGGCAGGCAGGCAGGCAAGAAGGAAGGAAGGAAGGAAGGAAGGAAGGAAGGAAGGAAGGAAGGAAGGAAGGAAGGAAGGAAGGGAGGGAGGAAGGGAGGGAGTAAAGAAGAAACTTGATAGGTGGGTACTATGTATACATTTTCTCACTAACCTTTATTTTTTTAATGTTTCAATTAAGAAAGTTTTGGGGCTTGGGAAGATAGGATAATGGTTATTCAAAGAGACTCTCATGCCTGAGGCTCCAAAGTCCTAGGTTCAATCCCTGAACCATCATAAGCTAGAGCTGAGCAGTGCTCTGGTTAAAAAAAAATTCATATATATAAATAATAGTAAAATAATAGTACAGTGGCTAACTCTATGCCCTGTACGTAGATCCCAAAGTTATCAACAACTTGTTGTATTTGTTTTTCTTTCTCTGAGATATTTGTGTCGGACAAGTTGGTACTTCATCTCTAAATCCTTCAGCTTCTATTTTCTTTTCCTTTTCTTTTCTTTTCTTTTTGCCTCCAGGGTTGTTGCTGGGACTCAATATCTGTACTACAAATCCACTGCTCCTGGAGGCTACTTTTTCCCTTTTGTTGCCCTTGTTGTTCTTGTTATTACTGTTCTTGTTATTGCTGTTGTTGGATAGGACAGAGAGAAATCGAGAGAGGAAGGGAAGACAGAGAGGAGAAAGAAAGATAGACACCTGAAGACCTGCTTCACTCCTTTGTGAAGCGACCCCCCTGCAGGTGGGGAGCCAGGGACTCAACAGGGATCCTTACCCCAGTACTTGCACTTCCTGCCATGTGCACTTAACCCACTGCACTACTCTAAGACCATCTGCTTGATCCTGATATCTTGCCATAGGAAATGAAGAAGTCTGGCATTGACAAAATAGCTCGTCTGGGAGCGTGTCTGCTTTGTGTGTGTATAAGGTTCAAGTCCAGGTTCAAGTCCAGCTTTTACCTTACTTCCTTGTTGCAGTGTCTTGCTCTCTTCCTCTGTCCCTCTGTTTCTATCTCCCTCTCTTTCCATCTGAAAGAAAGAAATCAGCCCACATTGGTGAAACCCTGGCAACGACAAAAAGAGAGAGAAAAGAAAATGAAAATTAATAATTCTGCATTTCCGTCTAAATGAGGCCTTATTTAAATTACTCTGTTTTCAGAATTATGCTTGAAGGCATATATTCGTGTGTGGTGACTCTTATGGTGTGCTATGTGGTAAATATGAACACGTGTGTGTGTGTGTGTGTGTGTGTGTGTGTGTGTGCGCGCGCACGAGTCTGCACTCAGACTTGTGTTTGTGTGTGTGTGTTTATGCATGAACATGTACATGTTGTGAGTTTGTGTGTTGAGGAAGAAGTTCCTGAAAATTTCTTTTGAGCAAAACAAACCAAGATGTGTTAGAAAAAAAAAAAGAGAGAGAAAAGATTCTGCATTTCTTTCTCCACCAGTACACTTGAAAAAATAACAGCAGCTTTTAGAAACTGTTGCGTGGAACTGGTCTGGCTAAGGAGGTTGGAGACACTAATGGGTTTGTTCCCCTGGAGAGATTGATTCAGGTGTCCTCCTTCTCATCATCCTGGAAAAGCTCTTTCTGAAAGGGAACAGACAAAAGTCCTTTCTCTTCTCAAAAGGGTCAGCTTTATCTTTTATTCTCCTTGCCAAGCCTGCAGCCAACACAAAGAGAGGTGTAATTACAATGTGGATTGCGCTGATGCCAGAGCCTGGGAATTCTGCACTACTTGCTCTGCTTTCTGCTCAGAATACATTTCAATTTGGGCCCGTGAATTTTACATTGAAATGAGTTTTTTCTTTAAAACCCTAGAGAAAACAGCCCCTGCACAGGAGCATTAACCAATTGCTTTGCAAATCTAGGCTAAAGTGAGCATTCAATTTGAGGAGGTCAAATCAAGTTTGGGTCCAGAAGCCCAAAGCTTGGGTCTATCTAGCCAGTTTGAGTTGGTTCTGGGGGTGGGGGTGGGGGGAGTTCCTTGTGACACTGGATTTGATCTTGCATTAGCTTGCACCACCTTTCTCTATGGTGACCACATCACCCACTTTGGAGCAAGCAGTAGGTCGAATTGGCTAGGGTCATCATGCCACTGGGATCTGCACCTGGACATGCTCCTTCATGCTTCTTCAAGGGTGGCCAGTTCTCTGTGCTGCTGGGTCACATTATCTGCCCTTCTGCCCCTGTGCCCACTTCAGGCTTGTTCTAACCATTCCCACCCAAGCCTCTTGCCATTCCTTTCCATAAGGGATGTGAGATAGTTTTATCCAAATCTGCCAGCCTACAGGATCTCTAGCTCCAGTTTCCATGTCCTAGACAGAAAGAAGCCTCCAGAACAACACCTCACTAGGGAAGATTTGATAGTGTATGTGCATGCGTGTGTGTGTGTGTTTGTGTGTGTGTAATAAAGAGTTACAAGTTTAAGATTATAAGATTATAGTGTATACCTCCACACCACACCCACCACCAAAGTTCTGTGTCCCTATTCTGGGGAAGATTGATCTAAAGATCAATCTGAGGTTAAGTTTTGCTCTGCAATTTTGCCCAACATCTTCTGGACCTGTCTCTCCTTTTGTTTGAGGCAGAGTCAAAGAAATTCACATAGGGCGGGGGTAGATAGCATAGTGGTTATACAAAGAGACTCTCATTTCTGAGGCTCTGAA
The DNA here is from genome assembly GCF_950295315.1 of Erinaceus europaeus. NCBI lineage: Eukaryota > Metazoa > Chordata > Mammalia > Eulipotyphla > Erinaceidae > Erinaceus > Erinaceus europaeus. Next base: position 62,389,487 of record NC_080176.1, read on the forward strand.
ATCCCAGGTTCAAGCCCCACCACCACCACCACCACAATAAGCCAAAACTGTGCAGTGAGTGCTCTGGTGTTCCTCTCTGTGTCTTTCTCTCTCTGCATCTCTCTCAAAAATAAAATAAATAAAATACTTTAAAAGAAAGAAAGAAAGAAAGAAAAAAAGAAAGAAAGAAATTCACATTGGACTGATTGTCTTGTGTTTCTTTGTTCTTCATCCTTTTAGGGACTCTGGACCATGCCCCTGTTCACCACTAGTTATACCCTTCTCATTCTCTGAGGGAGGCCTGGAAACATCCAGAACTGGAGTCTAAGTTCTCTATAACTGTGTCCCATTTGATCTCTCTCTTATTTAGAAGAGGAAGCACTAAGGTGCAGTGAGGTCCACAGAATTGCACTAGGCCAGATGCCCAGATTTTCTGCCATCTGTCTCTTAGTGTCACTTCCTAGGGTGCCAAAGATGACCCAAGGTCCTTGGGCCTGTCCCAGTCTGTCACCTTCAGTAGGTGAAGGAACACTATTGGGCCTTTCTCCTTAACCCAACTAGAATTTTCTAAAGTAACAGGGATCAACTAACCCCAAATAACCCTCCTGTCCCCAGGGCCCTTACCACAGAGCCAAGGGAAGCTTGGGAACCCAGATTAAAATAGTTTCAATTTGGTCTTAAACGAATTCACCAAATCGGCATCTTTGATGTCAAGTGGAAGTGAATTCCACAAATCTCAATTTATTTTATGGGGAAGCGTTATTGATTTTTTTTTTTTTTTTATCATCCGCTTCACCTTCTTCTCCCCTCCCGCTGCCAACCTTTTCTACCTGGATTGAATTGTCTGATTTACGAGCAGCAGCTCAGAAGGAAGATGTGTCTCTCTCCCTTTCTCTCAGTACCTCCTTGCCTGCAGCAGCCAGCTCACATACTCCCAGCCTGGGCACAGGGTAAGGCAAGCCTGGCTGAGATTCCTCTAGCTGAGCTGGAGCCCCACTAGGCCCACATCCTCTCTGCATGTTCTGCTTGGGCCTGTTCAGAGACTGCTACATGTCAAATATCCTCGGGTCTTTTGGGGGGTCTTGTCATTTACCTCCTTAAGCCTCTGCAGTGACTGTCCCCTTGCCAGTAAAGAATCCTCACCATCCATGGTCCAACAAGCGACACCTTATAAATCAGACCTGACCAGTCAGTTCAGCCATTTCTCCACCCTGCCTTCCATTCTCTTCTGGAACATCTTTTATCTAAGGAGGTGTTTGTGTCTCCAGTGTCCAGGATTCTTTGGGGTTTGGTACTTATTTCTTATTGAACAGGTGTAGCAGTGACTCTACTTAAGCCACTGTCTTTCTCTCTCTTTCTCTTTCTCTCCCTCTGCATCTTCTTCTTCCTCTCTACCCACCACTCTGACTCACCAACTCCAACTACTCCTGCAGCACTCCAGGCTGAACAGAACTACCAGTTCTCACCCTCCCCAGCTCACTCTGCCCAGAACCTTGCTGTAAGCGAAGACTTCTCCATTCACTTGGTGTCTCTGGTGAGTCCTTGATTCATATCTTTGCTAGTCAGCACATCATATAACCATATTTTTATCTCATGGGAGTTAGAATAATGGCTCTTCAGTGACCACTGATGTGATCAAGGCTGAAGAATTGCCTGGGTTACCTGACATGAGTCCTTAACAGCAAAAAACAGTAGTGGCCCACTAGTGAGTGCACAAAACTTGCAGGTACGGAGTCCCAGATTTGATCCTTAGCACCTCCTATGCCAAAGCTGAGAGTTCTGGTTTCCCTTTCATAGAGTAAATGAAATTTCTTTTCTTTTTTATATCTTATTTCATTTATTTATTTTGGCTAAAGACAGAGAAATTGAGAAGGAAAGGGGAGGTAGAGAGGAAGAGAGACACCTGTAGCACTGCTCCATCACTCATGAAGTTACCCCCTACAGGTGCAGACATAGAGCTTGAACCCAAGTCCTTGTGCATTATAATAAGCACGTGCCATCAGGTGCACCACCTGGCCCTCTTTTCTCTTGTTTACTCTTCTTTTTTTCTTCTCCACTTTTTTTTTCAGAGCACTGATAAACTTTGGGGCCTGGGATTGAACCTGGAACCTCAGATCCTCAGGCATCTTTTTGCATAATCACTATGCTATCTCCCAAACTGAATTTTTTTTTCTCTATTGGGAGATTAATGGTTTATAGTTGACAATAAAATACAGTAGTTGGCACATGTGTAAAATTTCTGTTTTCTGCATAACATAAAACTTTATTTATTTATTTATTTATACTACCAGAGCAGTACTCAGCTTTGCCTTATGGTGGGGTGGGGGATTGAACTTGGGACTTTGGAGCCTCAAGCATGAAACTCTCTTTGCATAATCATTATGCTATCTACCTCAACCCAGAAAGTTTTATTTTTTAAAGCCTTAAACCTACTAGGCTGTGGTAAGAGTGAGAGATGGGAGGGACTACTCACTGCTATACCATTTGTAAGGAGCGATGTCTAAGTTTAGGAGAGCAGTGTCTAGGAGCTGGAAAAGGAAGGAAGTAGATTTTCCAGAAGAACTTTTGGAAAGGAAATTAGCCCTGTTGATATCTTGATATTAGCCCTGTGAAAAATATTGGATTTACAACCTGCAGAACTTTAAGATGATAGATCTGCATTGCTTCTAAATTACCACATTTGTGGTAACTTTATGGCAGAGATACAAAACAGTCCTCTATAAATACAATCTGACAATGGCCTCTGCTTCCCTCAAACAAGTCACATAGATTCCTGCACTGGCTCTTCTTTATCCAATCATCTGTTGATGGGCATTTAGGCTGTTTCCACTCTTAGGTAATTGTGAATAATGTAGCTGTGAACACAGCGGTACAAATGCTCTTTCAAATTTGTGTTTGCATGACCTTTGGATAAATGCCCAAGAGTGATATTGCTGGATCATAAGGTAATTCTATTTTTATATGTTTGAGGACTCTCCATACAGTCTCCCAGCTGGGCTATACCGGTTTGTACTCCCACCAGCAGTGTAGTAGAGTTTTCCTTTTTCTCCACAATCTCACCAGGTGTGTGTGTCTTTCCTTAAGGACAGAGAGTAATATTTCTTTCTTTTTAAAATCTTTGCCTCTTAAGACTGGACAGGTGCAGGACCTTGGGATCTGTAACTCTGGTGCATAGCATGGAACTCTGTAGTCCAAAGGTCCCTGATAGAGAACTACAGTCATAATGGTACCTTCTTTCTTCTGCTGTGTGCTTTGTTTTTCCATAATAGTTGTAAATAAGCTTTCTAGGGGCCCAGAAGGTGGCACACTTGGTTAAGCATACATATCACCATGTGCAAAGATCTTGGTTCAAGCCCCTCTTCCCCATCTGCAGGGAGGACACTTCATGAGCGATGAAGCAAGTCTGCAAGTGTCTATCTTCCTCTCTATCTCCCCTTCCTTCTCAATTTCCCTCTATACTGTTAAATAAAAATTAAAAAGTAGAAGGAAAGGAAGAAAGAAAAAGAAAGAAGGAAAGAAAGGAAAGAATAATTAATTGAGTGCCAGGAGCAGTGAATTGTTAGTACCAGCACTGAACCCCAAAGATAACCCCCTGGTGGTAATAAAACAAATAAATAAATATATTAAATTTTGAAAAAGTCAGGGCGGGGATAGATAGCATAATGGTTATGCAAAGAAACTCTAGTGTCTGAGGCTCCAAAGTCCCAAGTTCAATCTCCCATACCACCATAAAAAAAAAGTCAACTTTCTAACACATTGTTTGTTCCCCTCACCTTGTTGTGAAATAAATAGGACAAATAGTTCTAGTCCCATTTGATGGATAATAAAACTGAAGCAAAGAGAGGTTAACTATCTTGCCCAAGGTCACACAGGTAATTAACTGCAGAGCAACTCCCTAGCCCTGTGCCTTTTCCTGCAGACCAGAGAGCAGCTGGGCCTCTCTACTCCCCTCAGGGACCAAGTAGCACAAACCTGATATTTTATGGGCATGGAACTTTGAGCAGAGGCAGGGACGGCAGGAAGCCATGTGGTTAGGTGAGCTCTTGGCATGTGTGTGAGTAATGGCTTTTCATTTCCTTCCCTTCCATTCACTTAGTCATTCATTCACCTGGCAGATATTCATTCAAGATGCATTCATTGAGTCCTTAGCTCCCTGTCCTTGACTTCCTGCTGGAACTAGTAGAGGAGGACATATGTGGGTGACTCAGGGGCCTTGTGTGAGGCAGTAAGGCTGGATTAGAGTCAGCATCCCTGGCAGGCAAGGCATCCACTCCCTTGACACAAGTGGGTGGGCTCAGAGCAGAATTCCACTGAGGGTCAGTGGCCTCCAGTTGGCTGACTTTGTCCACATGGGCATGAAGATCTTGAGTCCTTCTAGGTTTGGAACTAGCTCACACGGTAAGGCACATATCTAAATGTGCATGAGGCCCTGGGTTTGATACCCAACACTACAAGATATCTCTGAGTGGCACCAAGGAATCTTAGTGAATCATGGAGTGTTACTATGGTGTCTCTCCTCTCTCTTTCTCTGTCTTTTTCTTCCCAAGGGAAAAAAAAAAAGACTTGAAAATTCAGCTGGGCTGACCACTCAGCAGAGTCACGTATGTAGGAGGTCTAGGGTTCCTCCCCCAGCACCACATTTAAAAAATGACTATGAGAACTTCTTGTAGAGGATCATAAAAAGGTTTCTCTTTCTGCACAATGGGCAGGGTGGAACCCTCAAATAAGCATCATTTTGGAGGAAGTTATCTTCCAAATACACTTAACCCCAAAGAAGGGTCTCAATAATGTTGTAGGATTATAGCCCATTTTGTGTATGTACTACCTCTTAGTAGTATTTCACTAGCCAGATCATCCAGGGCTTTCAGTGTGCTGAGATGTGAATGTGCAATGGTTTGATTTTCCTATGACTTACAGCCTTAGTATGTTTAGTCTGTGATCTCCACCCTTCATGACAGCTTGAATTCCACAAATCTCTGTTCCCTTTCAATTACTCAAACTCTGTCCACTTGAAAGTGAAACTTCAAGTCCAATTTGAATCATATCTCTTTGCCTTTCTCCAAGGATCCTTGGAGGGGACCCCCCCACCTCCTTTGAGTGTTACCCAGAGCAGTGACGGTGTGTGTGCAGGACTGGGAGGAGGAGGTCATTGTGGTGCTGAGACAACCCAAATCCCTTCCTTTCTAGGGACCAGCTGCTACAGGAGGTGGGGATAAGGAGGGGTCACAGGGAAAGGGGTGAGCATCCCTTTGCTCAACAGGTGCTGTTGTGTCTGTTTCTCTTGCTCTCCTGTTGACCCTTGTCAGGGCTTCTCCAAGGCATGTTAGGGAACATGTCTTCCTAAGACTTTTGACATGTGAACTATTTCCAGACAAGTCAGCTGAGACTTTTGGGCTCACAAAACATTTTTTCCACTTCCTTTACTACATAGAAGAGTGAAAAGGGGGGGGTAGTAGTACCCAGAATTAGGATCTTTATCAGAAAGAACCTTTATATCAGAGAAACCTCTCTGCATAGCAGGGCAAACATCTGATCTCTTCCTTCTTGAAATCCCAGGCCCTGTTCAGGATGTAGGAGATATATATCTCCTTATTTCATACCACTGGGATTAGAATTTACATGCAGATAAAATCTTCAACCATATTTCCCTTACGAAGCTGGCTGATGTTACTTTGCCTGTCCAGCAAAGGGCCAAGAGTTGGGAGAGATTTACTCTCCACCCCTACACTCACACTCAGTATCTAGGTAGCAGGCATTAAATACTGCTGTCTTGTGAGTGAGTCTTCCCATGAGCATTCTAGGGTCTCCTAAGGAACTCATCAGCAAACAGTTCTCAGACCTGGGAATTGGGGCAAGCTTTGGGCTTTATTCTTCTAACCACTCTAGTTCTTTACTCCAATGAGTGGGGGCTGGGGTTCTGCCTCACAGCTTCCCATTGTTTGGGTCCCTCATCTAAAGAGTCAAAATGTGCTCATGTGAAATTAATTGATTTTTCTCCCTCTCTCATTTTCTCTCCCTTCCTGACCCTTGATTCTATACAGCTGAATGTATTAGAGCTTCCACAAAAAATGGCTCCAGGGAGTCGGGCGGTAGTGCTGTGGGTTAAGCGCATGTGGCGCAAAGTGCAAAGACCGGTGTAAGGATCTTGGTTTGAGCCCCCAGCTCCCCACCTGCAGGGGAGGCGTTTCACAGGTGGTGAAGCAGGTCTGCAGGTGTCTATCTTTCTCTCCCCCCCATCTTCCCCTCCTCTCTCTATTTCTCTCTGTCCTATCTAACAATGACGGCATCAATAACAGCAACAATAATAACAAGGGCAATAAAAGGGAATAAATAAGTAGAAATAAATAAAAATAAATAAATAATACCAGGTATTAAAATCAAAAAGGGAAGCAAAAGGGAATAAATAAATAAATATTTTTTTTAAAAATGGCTCTAAACATTTTTCAGGTCAGTTCTTTGTAACCATTTGTTCCTTTACCATCATTTATCTATTTGAATATTCAAGAAGTAGAGGGAGCTATTCTCTGGAGGGGGCTTGGTATTTTATTGAAAAAGTCAGAATAACACAGACGTAACAATTAACAGTCAGAGCATAGTGGGCACAGTGTTCAAATCAGATTAAAAATGGACTCTAGAGGGGCTAGGTAGTTGTGCATCTGGTAGAGTGTCCATGCTACCATGTGCAAAGACCTAGGTTCAAGCTCCTGGTCCTGGAGAAGTAATGCTGCAAGTATCTTAATTTCTCTCTTCTTCTCTATACCCCCTCCCCTCACATTTTTCTCTCTATCCTAAATAAATAAATACTGCTTTAAAAAGAGGAAAATGCATGTTTTTAAAAATAGGCTTTAGAGCCACTAGAGTCAAATCTGGTTTTGCATCTTGGGCAAGTTTGTCACCTCTTGGGACCCCAAGTTTCACCCAATAGCAAGAGGATGGTTATAGTACCACTCTCGTGTGATTTTTGTGAGGACAAGGTTCAGCGGGGAAGCAATTACAGAAGCCAGACCTTCCACCTTCTGCAGCCCACAGTGACCTTGGGTCCATACTCCCCAAGGGATGAAGAATAGGAAAGCTATCAGGGGAGGGGATGGGATACAGAGATCTGGTGGTAGGAATTGTGTGGAGTTGTACCCCTCTTATCCTATGGTTTTGTTAATGTCTCCTTTTTTAAATAAATTTTTTTTATATTTATTTTATTTATTTATTCCCTTTTGTTGCCCTTGTTGTTTTTTTATTGTTGTAGTTATTATTGTTGTTGTTGTTGGATAGGACGGAGAGAAATGGAGAGAGGAGGGGAAGACAGAGAGGAGGAGAGAATGATAGACACCTGCAGACCTGCTTCACCACCTGTGAAGTGACTCCCCTGCAGGTGGGGAGCCGGGGTTTGAACCGGGATCCTTATGCCGGTCCTTGTGCTTTGCGCCACCTGCGCTTAACCCGCTGCGCTACAGCCCGACTCCCTTTAAATAAATTTTTAAAAATTGGTAATATGTGGAAGCTCTTAATACAGAGCCTGGCACCTGGAACAATCTGTTCTCCATGTCAGTGGGTTCCATACCCACAGGCTGAACCAACCACAGATGGAAAATCCCTGAACTATATAGTCAGGTCTACAACAGTTGTCTTTACTGAACAAGGACAGACTATTTTTCTTGCCATTAGTCTTTACACTACACAATATAACAATTATGTACATAATGTGTATATTGCATTAGGTGTATAAGTAATTGGGGTGGGGTGGTTGAGTGCACATGTTACAATGTGCAAGGGCCAGGGTTTGAGTCCTAGGTCTCCACCTGCAGTGGGGAAAGTGCTTTACCACTCACAAAGTGATAAAGCAGGGCTGCTCTCTCCCTCTTATCTCCTCCTACCCTCTCAATTTCAGGTTATCTGTATCCAATAAATAAAGAATTTTTTAAAAAGAAACAAAGTTATATTTTAAAAAAGTAATGTAGAAATGACTCAAAGTATAGGAAGGAGATCATATGCAAATAATACACTATTTTATTTTTTCACTACTGCTGAAAATCTTTATAAAATACACCAATTACAGTGATAAAAATGTAGCATAAAATGATCACTTAAGGGGGTTGAGTGGTGGCACACTGCGTTAAGTGCACATAGTGAAGTAAAATCATTGCTTAAATTCCTGGCTGTACTCATGCTTTAGATGGACTGTTTTTTTTTAATTATTATTGGGGAATTAATGTTTTACATTCAACAGTAAGTACAATGGTTTGTACATGCATAACATTTCCCCAGTTTCCCATATAACAATACAACCCCCACTAGGTCCTCTGAATCCTTCTTGGACCTGTATTTTCCCCACCCACCCACCCCAGAGTCTTTTACTTTGGTGCGATTCCATTTCTGGTCCTACTTGTGTTTTCTTTTCTGATCTTGTTTTATATAGTCTTTATGATACCATTTCTCTTTTTACATATAAAAAAGACTGAAGCATAAGAAAGTTGGGTACCTCACCTGGCATCTTACATTAGAACCTCTGAGTTTGTTCTAAGCTTGTCTGAGCTAGAACCCCACTCTCTGGTTTCAATCTCTCTTTCCTTTTTGTTGTATTGGGGATTAAACTCAGTGCCCCAAACATGCCAGGCATGCACACTAGGTCTAAGCAACAGCCTAACCCCTGGAATTGCTCTGTAGAAGATGGTAAGAGTTCCAGAAGGAGTCAAGCCTTGTTTGTGTGCCTCAAATGACTTGTGAAAGATCAAGGGGAGCAGAGCTTGGAAGCTAAATCTCCAAAAGCAAGTAAAATCTGAGTTTCTCTTGCCCCAGGAGGTCAAGCTGTCAGGATCAGCAGCAAAACAGGAGGCAGGAACAGGAAGCCTGAGGTGGCACCTCTTGCAGGTATCCCGGAGGCCCTGTGCCCCAAAGCGAGACTCCACCACCCTGGGTGTTTATGGAGGCAGCTGAGCTCCCTAGGTGCACGCAGCTCTGTAGAAAGCCAGCCTGCCAGGCTTCCCCCAGCATCTGCCAAGAATACACCCGACATAATAATTTCTTTGACCTCCACCACATGAGTTTCTGAAAAGAACAAAACAGCATCATTCCCTGGCATTTACAGTTTAAACCTTTCCTATTCAAGTTTCTAACAAAAAAAGCCACCAACCCATTCTGACCGTGATTAAAATTCATAGGCTTGCTGCAGAGAACAGATGCAGAAGCAATTTTAGGCCAGTCATATCCCAGGTCTGCAAAATTAATTTGACAGGTTTGCATTAAAGCACTGATCAATATCCACTTTAGAGCGGCAGAGGCTAACTGAGAAAAAATAAGTGACCGGAGTGTTACCAGACGAGAAAAAATGAATCTTTGAGACTTTTTTCCCTCTAAGCTTGCACCTACATCACAAGTCCTGACCTCAATCCATTGATCGGCTGCAGTTAACATGACAAAAGGCCCAGCAGATAGAGCATCCAGGCCTACCCAGGAACAATCACCCGGATACACTAAATGTTTGACGGAGTGACTAGACTGCAGAATTAGTCTTGGCCTTCTGAGGAGGTCAGGGAGGGGGCCCCCCAACCCAACCTTCCTGTTCCCTCCCACTCAATTCCCAGGAAACATTTGCAGAGAACCAAATTTTCCTAAATTTGGTATGGTTACATGGCAGCTGGGAGTCTGGCTCACTTAAGCCAACATAACTTGGAAGAAGGAGGGGGCAGTCCAGATGATCATTTCTAGAGAAAAGTCTTTAATATGGAGTCACATGGGCTGATGTCCATGGGTTTGATTCCTGGAGGAGGCAAACTCAGAAAACCCTAGACAAACAGTGCTTGCTTGCCTTTGCAGGGAGGTGAACTATAGCCTGATTTTGACTTGGTTTGATCCTTTGTCTTTTTATAAACAGAGTACAGTTCAGCTATGGCTCATAGTGATGCCAGGTATTAAACCTAGGGCCTTAGAGCTTCAGGCATGAATGTCTTTTATCATATTTAGGTGTGTAAGGGATGCCTTTTGAATTTAGAGCATCCTCCAAACCTTCGCACATCTGGTTCACAACCTTGTTGACTTTCTAACTTCTCTCTCACATGTTATGACCATTTTGTATATAACTAAAGACATCTCAGAGCACACAATGAGGTTGAAGCCTGTGTCAGGCTCTGAATACACAAGAAAGAGCCCAGAGATCACATCAAACCCCCCACCTTCTCCATTTAGGCTGTCCTAAGGGAAATCCTTTTCTTTCCCTTGTTCACTGAGCTGCTGGGAGCTATCCATTTTACACTTGGTATAAAGCATCACTCTCAAATAGAAATGTAACATGAACCACTAATACAACTAGACTCTTTTGTCAGCTGCTCTTAGAAACTAACTTTAAGTAAAATGACATGAAACAAATCTAGGCCTTTGGATCCCATCATTTTTGTGTAATGTGGGTTAGGATGGCTTTTTTCTAATGGACGTCATAACGAATGGACACTGAATAAAGTGATAATGTTATTCAAAGACCTGCTTTATAGGTGCTATTACATTTTGCTTATTAGCCAAACTATAAAAAGTAAAAATAATAAAATGTGCTCATTTTTACTTCATACATATGCTAATATGCCTAAAACACTAGTGTATCAACATGGAATTAGTATGCAATTATTAATTAAATATTTTTGCTTACTCTCTTTTTGTCTTGGTGTCTAGTCTTCACAGAAAATCTTGGTTGGACTAGCCAGCTGCTCAGTAATGACCAATGCTGAGCTAGAGATGCAGGCATAGAGACTAACCTCCGTCTTCCACTTCATCAACCTTTGGCAGCAAAGTTATTTAGCGTCTGTTCACACTATCATTTGTTAACCACCCTGTTGATGTTGTAATAGTAAAATTTGACATGGCCAGCCTGATGGAAGGAATGGAGACTTCACTCAAATAGACAGAAGATGGTTAACCCCCTGGGGCAAGGCACATCCTACTTTTCTATTTAGTCATGGTCACCGTGCATTGCCTATTCCTTAGAGAATTGGTCATTACTTAACAAACATTTATAAAACACTTACCAGACACCTCCCTCAGCATTTGACAAATAGTCATTTGAGCAACCCTATGCACCAGATGCTGTTATGACCTCCCTCCCTTTTCCAAATGAAAGATGAGTTTACATGGCCTGCCTGAGGTCTCACAGCCAGTAGGTGTCAGAAGAGGATTCAAGCCCAGTCCTTTCTTTCTCACTACTCTTCCTTCCTCAATTACTCAGCACTTAGGATACATGAAGGTATAAGGTGTCCTTTATGGCTAATCCTACACTTGAACATTTCATGGGGAAGGGGAATAAACTTTAACACTTCCCTGGGGTGACTGATCAGTGAACTACAAGAAGGCCCTTGACAGAGCTCTCAGATCTCTCCCTGCTACCAACCTTGAAATAATTATGGGATGAGCAGCTGGTATACCTGTTGGCCATGGTTAACCAAAGAAGAGCCACAAAGCTGAGCAGCTTGGGTAGGGGAGCCACTTGCAGCTAATTTGTCCAATGGGATTTATGTGTATAGCACTAACTTACGACAGCCTATCCTGATACGGATCTCAGTTATATCTCTTTCATGCTTGGTGCTGTGGCCTTCTGTCACTCAGCCCCTCTGTGCAGTCTCACCAACAGTACATGAGGTAGAACATGCTTCACCTACCTTTTGGGGTTTATAGGAATAAAAGAAATCCTTCCCCTTCCAAAAAGAGTCCTTGGAAAAGGTTAATTTTATAGGAAAGATTCTGGAAGCAGAATGAAGATTATCTTTGAGATCAATATGCTTCAGAAGAAGTATCCAGAATATGAAGAGGATAAAAATTAAGTATTTACTTCCTTTATTACTTCCCTCTTCTCTTTTGAGAATTTCCTTCTTAACCGACCCTTCCCTCTTTCTTTTCAAAGCCTTCTGCGTTACAAAGTCATTTAGGCATTACAGAAAGGTAGAAGCAGGCTGGGAGTATGGACTGACCTGCCAATGCCCATGTCCAATAGAGAAGCAATTACAGAAACCAGACCTTCCACCTTCTGCACCCCAAAAAGGATGTTGGTCCATACTCCCAGAGGGGTAAATGTTAGGGGAAGATGGAAGATAACCAGAGAGGGCTCTGTACTCCAGTTCCATAAGGGTCCAGAGAGAGAAGAAGAAAAAAAGAGGTATGTGTGTGAAGTGGGGTGGGGGTTGGCAAGGACATTCGGGAGTAATAGGCGTGACTTGGAAAGGAAGAGAAAGCAGGACCATAGAGGGAAAAAACGGAAAATATATAAAAATACAAAATGTAAAAATATATATAAGTATGTATTTTTAAAAGGGTGGAGGTAGATAGTATAATGGTTATGCAAAGAGACTCTCATACCTGAGGCTCCAAAGTTCCAGGTTCAACCCCCTACACCACCATAAGCTAGAGCTGAGCTGAGCAGTGCTCTGGTAAAAAGAAAAAAAAAAATTGCAGGATCATAGGGTAGGTCCATTTCTAGCCTTCTGAGAGTTCTCCAGACTGTTCTCCACAGAGGTTGGACCAACTGACATTCCCACCAGCAGTGCAGAAGGGTTCCTTTGACCCCATAACCTCTCCAGCATTTGCTGCTGTTACCTTTTCTGATGTATGACATTTTCACAGGAGTGAAGTGGATCCCATTGTTGTCTTTATTTGCATTTCTCGGACAATCAAAGATTTGGAGCATTTTTTCATGTGTTTCTCAGCCTTTTGGATCTCTTCTGTGGTGAATATTCTGTGCATGTCCTCCCTCTATTTTTGGATGGGGTTATTTGTTTCCTTGTTGTTGAGTTTGGCAAGCTCTTTATATATTCTGGTTATTAGCCTCTTGTCTGATGTATGGCATGCAAAGGTCTCCCATTCTGTGAGGGGTCTCTTGGTTTGGGTAGTGGTTTCTTTTGCTGTACAGAAGCTGTTTAATTTGATGTAGTTCCATAGGTTTATGCTTGCCTTAGTCTTCTTTGTAATTGGATTTGTTTCATTGAAGATGTCTTTAAAATTTATGCCGGAAAACAGTTCTGCCTGAGAGGTTGTGGGGTCAAAGGAACCCGCTTGCACTGCTGGTGGGAATGTCAATTGGTCCAACCTCTGTGGAGAACAGTCTGGAGAACTCTTAGAAAGCTAGAAATGGACCTACCCTATATCCTGCAATTCCTCTCCTGGGGATATAGCCTAAGGAGCCCAACACACCCATCCAAAAAGATCTGTGTACACATATGTTCTTAGCAGCACAATTTGTAATAGCCAAAACCTGGAAGCAACCCAGGTGTCCAACAACAGATGGGTGGCTGAGCAGGTTGTGGTATATATACATAATGGAATACTACTCAGCTATTAAAAATGGTGACTTCACCATTTTCAGCCAACCTGGGTGGACCTTGAAAAATTCATGTTAAGTGAAATAAGTCAGAAACAGAAGGATGAATATGAGATAATCTCAGTCTCAGGCAGAAGTTGAAAAACAAGATCAGAAGAGAAAATATAAGTAGAACCTGAACTGAAATTGGCATATTGCACGAAAGTAAAAGACTCTGGGATGGGTGGTTTGGGGGTTGGGAGAATAAAGGTCCAAGAAGGATGACAGATGACCTAGCTGGGGTTGTATTGTTATATGGAAAACTGAGAAATGTTATGCATGTACAAACTATTATATTCACTGTCAAATGTAAAACATTAATTCCCCAATAAAGAAATTAAAAAATATATCTAAATCAGACAAATTCTTCATTGAATCTGAGAAGGGAGTCAAGAAGTAGCTCAGCGGGATAAGCACACATGGTGCAAAGCACAAGGACCAGCATAAGGATCCCAGTTTGAGCCCCTGGCTCCCCACCTGCAGGGGAGTCGCTTCACAGGCAGTGAAGTAGGTCTGCAGGTGTCTATTTTTCTCTCCCCCTCTCTGTCTTCCCCTCCCCTCTCCATTTCTCTCTGTTCTATCCAACAATGATGACATCAATAACAACAACAATAATAACTACTACAACAATGAAAAACAAGGTAAACTAAATAAATAAAGTAATCTATATAAAAAAGATAGTAATAGAAATAGTAGTCAACCCATATCTGTGATCTTGGGAGAACTACTCAAGTTTCCAATGGAGTGAATGAGGACATAGAACTCTGGTGGTGGGACAGGTGTAGAATTATACCCCTGTTATTTTATAAACCAATATTAAACCACTAGTAAAATTTAAAAAATAGAATAAATTCATTTAGCATGAGATCTAAGACAATTTGGATAAGCTCCTCAGAATCTCTGAGTCTCACATGCACAGGAGGTAGGCATGTGATTAGCAAGTTTCTCTTTACTCTTCCTCTTATTAACCTGCCTCAGTTGGATTTGTTGTCTAGTCTTGAAAACAGAGGGATAATATGATTTCTTTTCTCCCTGAGAAGGGATTCAGTATCAAATAATGCTATATTTATGGAAGAGCCTTAGAAGTCACAGAGCATCATTTCTACCATTCCAGTGAGGACTGTAGTGAGAAGCCCATCCAAATCAAGGGGGGGAGAACACAGAGTTCTATCTGTCAATGAAAGGAGCATCAGAGATTTTTGAATATATATTTTGAAAGTACCATGACTTTTCTCAAACTCAGTTCCCTTATCTATAAAATGGAGAAAGTCAGGGGTTGGGTGGCAGCACACCTGGTTAAGTGCACACATTGCCATATTCAAGGACCCATGTTCAAGCCCCAGCTCCCTACCTGCAGGAGGGAAGATTTGTGAGTGGTGAAGCAAGTATAGTAGGTATCTCTCTGATTCTTTTTCTACCTATCCCCTCAATTTCTCTCTGTCTTGTCAAGTAGAGAAGAATAAAAAAATAAAAATAAGAGGGAAAATGGCCACCAGGAGCAGGAGGTTCATCATATAAGCATCAGGCCCCAGCAATAACCCTGGCAGCAATTTTTAAAGTGGAGATAGTCACTCCTATATTGTAGGACTGTTGTGAGGCATACATTGTATTATGTGTTTTAAATGTTCTGTGAAGTGTCGACACCACCCAGTAAATGACAGTTTTGACAATTGTTAGTGACTTAGCTTGTTGAGCTGTCACCAAGAATTTTCCTATAGCCTTTGCACTGAAGCTGCCTGTACCCAAACATATGCTGGTGTTGTGAGGATGCCCTGGAACCCAGACTCTGCTATCAGGTTGGGGAAGATAAGGAAGAGATGTAAGTCAATTAAAAAAATGTTCAGTAGGGAATACTCAGAATTGACAAGTCAGGAAAGGAAGAGAAGTATGAATGACATTTGGTTAGAGAAGCCTTGATAGTGGAAGTGAACTTAATTTGTAGCTTAGATTTAGGAGACAGTGAATGGTAAGAGCTAAGTTTTTTGGGCAATGGGCCTGCAAGTAGACAAGACTATGGCAAATCTGATGAGTTCTTCAGACAGCAAGGACATTAGCTTTTTATAAGTGTGTTTAATGCCCTTTAGACTTTTATAATAATAAAATAGTGATGCAAAAGAGTGTTTCCATAGTGGAAATTCACCTGTCTGTACCTATATCCACTAACCCACCTTTCTGCTTTTTCTTCCATTCTTCCACCCAACCACGGATCCATCCACCCAGTCAGCGATCCATCATTTCCTCCTTCTTTTCCTCCACTCATTCATTCATCTACCCAGTTATCCCTCTACCCACCTAATATAATTCCCCCATATTCTTTTTGTATTTCCCTTCACCCACTCATCCAGGCACCCAAAAACCCCTGAAAAGCCCATTTCCAGATTCAAGGGATACAAAGATGAATAAGACACTCTGTCATCCAGTCATCTTTTTCACAACCTACTGAGCTCTAGAGAATATTTTGGTACCAGAGTATTCTCTAGCTTATATTTCTGACTCTGTGCTACTGCATATACTGCATAAAGCCAGACAAGCCTTGACACTTTGCTATTCATGTGCACTTGACTTGATTAACCAGTCTAGCAGATTCATAGAACACATTCTAAATGTCAAGTGCTTTGCTACACACTTGATGTTCAGATTTCTTTTGAATCTAGTAAGGAAGGCATAATGATCCCCATTTAACAGAGATATCAGACACTTTGAGACAATAAGCATCCTGAATAAGGAAACTAATAGTAAATAGTGGACTGGTATTTGCAGTCAATGACTTGGATCAATTTTTCAAAGGTCTGTTGATCTTTTGTATCTCTTCAGTAGTGAATATTCTGTTCATATCTTCTCCCTACTTTTGAATTGGGTCATTTGCTTTTTTGTTGCTAAGTTTGGTGGGCTCTTTATATATTTTGGTTGTTAGCCACTTGACTGATGTAAGGCATGTAAAGATCTTTTCCCATTCTCTAAGGAGTCTCTTTGTTTGGGTAATGTTTTCTTTTTCTTTTTCTTTTTTTTTTTTTAAGGACAGAGAGAAATGGATAGAGAAGTTGAAGACATAGAGGGGGAGAGAAAGACAGACACCTGTGGACCTGCTTCACCACCTGTAAAACAACTCTCCTGCAGGTGGGGAGCTGTGGGCTCGAACCGGAATCCTTACACTGATCCTCATGCTTTGCACCACCTGCACTTAGCAAGCTGTGCTACCGTCCAACTCCCTGGGTGATGGTTTCTTTTGCTGTGTAGAAGCTTTTAAGTTTGATGTAGTCCCATTGTTTTATTTTTGTTTTAGTCTTTCTTGCAACTGGGTTTATATCATCGAAGATTTCCTTGAACTTTAGAAGGGAAAGTGTTCCACCAATATTTTCCTCTAAGTATTTGATAGTTTCTGGTCTAACATCAAGGTCCTTGATCCATCTGGTTTTGACTTTTGTTTCTGGTGATATAAAGTGGTTCAGTTTCATTCTTCTACACATCTCAAACCAGTTTTCCCAGAACCATTTATTGGAGAGACCTTTCTTCCTCCATTTGACAGTTTGGGTCCCCTTATCAAAAATTAGATATCCATAGGTGTGGGGTGTTATTTGCAGTCAAGTGTCTCTGACTCTTTCTTGTAAATTCTATGGATTCACAAGATTTCAAGTGCCTCAATATGAATTTCATGCATGCACAGAAACTTTTAAGTCTAGATTTAGGCCCTGTCTTTACCATGTGGTTCTGAAATGTCTTCTGTTTGTATTTTTTTCTCCAAAATGAATTTCTTCCATCCAGAGATGGGAAGACTTAGTCTTGTACCGCCACTACCCCCTTAAGACTGTAGTCCTTTGTGGGCAGGACATATTGTCAAAACATCCATGATTTTGACTGAAATTTTCCACAGTGAAGCTTAGTTTTCATATAAACTCATGGTACCTCACTCTCAACCCATCTCCATCTGCTGTGACAATTTGTCTAAGTGTGATTTATGTCATGTGAGGTGGAACAGCAGAAAAACCTAACTAATGGACAAGTTAAAGCTGTTGATACCCTGGAGAATTAAGTTCTGACTTCCTTTGTACCTCAGGTTGTCTACAAGTATCACCTGCTGTCTAAGGTGCACATGAATAGCAAAGGTTCAAGGCCCAAAGTAAGTGACTTCAGAATCAGTTTGGGCTTTTCCTTTGTACTACCTCTCTTTTGCCAGAATACTGGGGTGCAGAAAGCTACATGTCTAGGAGACTTGTTTAACTTACCTGATTCCTTAGGAGAGGAGCAAATGCATAACCTAGTGGTTCAATGATCATATGGACGATGATGACAGGCTTTGGAGATGTTCTTCTTATAAATCATGGCTTTATGTGCTGATGGCACCACCAATTCAATTACTGGTTAAATTTTTCTAGGTGTGGTCACCTACTACTCAGCTACTGAGCAGAAGTGATAGTCTCATGGGTTTCCAAAAGATTCAGCATATGGAAAGGAGGTCAGTATCAAAGTCAGACTGGGAAGATGTCCTGCTATTAGCTTTCCATTTGGGCAACAAAGCAACCATACCTGACATATGAGGTAGACCCTGGAGCTTGTCACTCACTGTTAATATTGTCACCAAGGCAGGGTGACAAAGTTTATTTAAACTATTCTAGTGATGACATCACTACTGCCCACACCAAAGAAGCAGCCAAGTAAGTTGTGGTGAGTGGGCATCTGTTAGAACTGGTAAGTGGGGAGGGAATGGGAGAGAGGTTGGAGGTCAGAAGTTAGTGCAGAGGGAAGAGTTTCCAACTAGAGAATAAGGTAAGGGACCCTTGGGAAAGCCTCATAAATTCATTCAGGTACATGTCAATCATCTGTTCAGCAAGTGTTTATTTCTCTCTCTTAGGATATTCTACCTCACTAGGAGGAATTATGCAGGGACATTATGAATGCAAATAGAGATTATTACATTATACATCCCTTGCCTAGAAAAATGACCTTCTTACCTTCCATTATTGTAGCTGATCCTGCCTATCTCATTAGAAACACTGCCTTGGTTCTCCTGGAAAATGTTCTACACACACACACACAGGCTTGGAAGCCTCTCTGGGTTGAGTAAATATGCTTTGCATGTGAAGATGAATCCTTGAAGATATAATGTAAAGCCTCCTGACTCAGACTAGGGCCTCTGAAAACATGGCACCTCTGTCTCCCAGCCATGGTAACTGGACCCAGAAGATTGCCATTAGTCTAATGGGTTAAACCTGTGATTTGTCCCCACTTCAGAAGTCTACCAAAAGATTGGCTGGACCAGGAGTTAAAATACAAAGGCTTTCTTCCTTGAAACATCCCATCATCCCTCTCCTTCAGCTATCCAGGGTTGGCATCACTATTAACCCCAGCACCCACCAGTACTTGTTCTCAGGAACAAACCCAGACAAGGCCAGTTACTGGAGCTAGGGATGGGGGGTGGTGGAGGTAATTCTGAGTTTTCCTCTCTCACTTAAGGCCACAATATACCCATTCCACAATGTACTCACCCTTCAGGACCCTTATTTGTGCTATACAATCTGCTCAGGATGATAGACAATATTTGCCTCCCCATTTAGACTACAAGTGCCCTGAGTTGCTTGGTTGTTTCTACTTTCTAAGTAGAAATGGATGACAAGTTGACTCTTCTTGCTGATGATTTTCAAGCATTTCACTTTCGTTCCCTGGCCTCTAAGAAGATGAGAGACATTTTCAGAGGTTTTGACTTTTCTTGTTTGGGGGAGACACTCCTGCTAGATAGTGGGGGTAGCCCAGGGCCAATCTTTCACTGCAGGAAAGATAACCCCAACTCTATGGATACAGAAGAACCCACATGAATAACTTTCACTCTGCTCACCAGTGCTTCTTACTCACTTCTAGGGATTCCTTGGTTACTATTTTCCCCTGGGTAAAACCCCTGGGTGGGTTGGGTTATGGGAGGGTGAGCGATGATGAGGACAAAGGTGAAGAATAGGGATTCTTGCTAAAACAAGGAGTCAGTTGGGCTGCATTGGAAGTGGTCTCCATTTGTCAGGAAATCTTGGAAAAGTAGTTTCCAGCATATAGAATAAAAAATATTACATAGAGACTTCAGTATCCACACTGCAATGAATAAGGGACCATCATTTGATTTTATAGATGAACCAAGTGAAACAAGGAGGCAGAGCTATGAAAACTCTAAGGAATTGAGGCAAATGTGTGACTTCAAGGACAAATTCCAGGCTCAAGGCAAGAACATGGAGAGAGTCATCCAGAGTGGGTCCCCTTCAGTCACTAAATTACCTCTTCTTGTGCCCCATGGGATCAGGAAGTAGCCCTACTGTAAAAGATGAGTGCCTCAATGCATTATTCTCACCCTTTCTGTAAATAAAAAATAAGTGCCAGATAACTATGTCAGGGCCCATTGTTTGATGGCCTCTCCTCTGGTACTTAATTTTATTTCCTGACATAATGGAAGGGGGGGGTACTAGGATAGAAGAGAAGAGGCTGATTTCTGTCAAAGTGCAGTCTCATTGGTTAACACTGGAGGGGAAAAAGACTGAAAAGAAGTTAATTCAAAAAAAAATCCTTGAGGCACATAGGAACTCCTTCCTACCAGTAAGACTCAGACAGCTATGGAGAGAGGAGATATCAATAAATAATCAGCAGGCTTAGCCTTTTAAATGGGAATCCCAGCATCACCACCCAAAGGGAAATTGCATTTTTCCCACCAGCCTTCAAGCAGGGCTTCATGCCTGTGTGATCGGAGAACCTAGCTTGTCAAAGATACAACCTGAACTTCCTTTCTAATAAGATCACACATCTTATTCATATGCCTCTACTGCATCTATTCATCTGTATCACCTGCATTTCCTGTTGCTGTATATAAACACCAAGGAACATTTGGTTACTTGGACTCACTATGTTTTTGCTTTCAGGCACAAGTCCCTTGTTCAAATATCAACCCTCATAAATAGCTGGAGGGGCCGGGGGTTGACACACCCAGTTGAGCACACATGTTATCAGTTACAATGCTGAAGGACCCAGGTTCAGAGCCCTGTTCCCTACCTGTAGGGAGAAGCTTCATGAGAAGTGAAACAGGGCTGCTAGTCTCTCTCTCCCTCTCCCTCTCCCTCTCTCTCTATCTCTCCTTATTTATCCCTCCTCTTCCCTTTCATTTTCTCTCTGTCCTATCAAATTAAAAATAAAGAAAGGGGTAAGGGAAAATATGGCTGCTGGGAGAAATGGGAGTCATTGTGCAGGCACCAAGCCCTTGCAACAATATTGGCAGCAAATTAATTAATAAACAAACAAACAACTGGATCAGGGTGGGGTGAGCTCTGGAGCAGGCAGAGGAGGAAAACAGACTCAGGCCCAGCCCCTGAGCCCAGAGAGGTACTTCCAAGCTATTGAGAGGAGTCTCAATTTATCCCAAAAGTTTAAATTTGATTGGCAAAAGATAGCATAGTTTCTTTTCTTTTTCCTTATTTTCAATTTATTGTTTTATTTTTATGGAAACAGAGAAATTGAGAAGGAAGCAGGAGATAGAGACACACACAGAGAGAAACACCTACAGCCCTGCTTCATCACTCATGAAACACCCACACACACCCCCACGACACACACACACACACAAACACACAGGTGGGGACTGAGGATTGAACTTGGGTCCTTGAGCATGGGAATGTGTGTGCTCCATTTATACCACAGACTAGCTCCCAATTCTTATTTTTGAAAATATATCAGTTACTTTCAACTCCTTCTCCTTTATTTATTTATTTATTTATTATTATTATTATTATTTTTTTTACCAGAGCACTGCTCAGCTCTGGCTTATGGTGGTTCAGGGGACTGAACCTGGGACTTTGAAGCCTCAGGCATGAGAGTCTGTTTGCATAACCATTATGCTATCTACCCCTGCCCTCTTCTTTCTTTTCTTTTCCTTCTTTTTTTCTTTTTCTTTTCTTTTCATACTTATTACTCATTTATTTGATAGGACACAGAGGAATGGAGAGGGGGACAGGGAGTTAGTAAAGGACACCTGGGAGTCGGGCGGTAGTGCAGTGAGTTAAATGCAGGTGGCGCGAAGCACAAGGACCAGTGTAAAGATCCCGGTTTGAACCCACAGATCCCCACCTGCAGGGGAGGCACTTCACAAGAGGTGAAGCAGGTCTGCAGGTGTCTATCTTTCTCTCCCCCATCTTCTCCTCCTTTCTCCATTTCTCTCTGTCCTATCCAATAATGAAGACAACAATAATAACTACAACAATTAAAACAACAAGGGCAACAAAAGGGAATAAGTAAATAAATAAATATTAAAAAAAAAAAAAAAGAAAGAAAGAAAAGGACACCTGTTGCATTGCTTCACCATTAGTGAAACCTCCCCCCCGAAGGTGGGGAATGGAGGCATGAACCCAGGTCCCTATGCTTGTGGTGCCTTTCATTCTTTCCTTCTCTTTCTCTATCTGAAAAAAAGTTAGTCCAGTACATCACATACCTTCCTTAGCTAATAACGTGTTGTTCTGGCCATATCTTTGAAGATAAAAGTGCTCTCTGTTCAGCTGTAGCTGTAGGTGAAAGAGAATGACAATTGGACTAATTCTGAGCAGAGCTTTTTGCTCTTCCCCCTTGTCACTGTGTGTTTGGCACCACATTGTTTTCTTGTAATTCTTTCTTTTTTATAGAGCATTAGAGAAAGTGGGGAGAGAAGGAGAGAGACCTCTGGCACTGCTCCATTGCTCCTAAAGTTTCCCTAATGCAGGTGAAAATAAGGCCGTGAACCTAGGTCCTTAAGCATGGTAAGATGTACAGATCCCAGAGCACTGATCAACTCTAGCTTGTGGTGGTGAGTGGGCCTTGAACCTGGAACCTTAGAGTCTCAGGCATAAAATTCTATTGTAGAACTATGATGTTTTCCCTGTCATATAATTTTTTTCTTTACTAAATTGGAAGAGAGAGAGATTCTATTTAACAGAAATTTTTTGAATTCCAGTTAATATAATACTTATCGTAATAATATCACTTTAGTCAGCTATGACTACAAACTCTCCTCAGCAACAGATCAGAATAAAAGAAAAGTCCTCTCAGAGGCCGGGTGGTGGGCCACTGGATTAAGTGCACATAGTAGGAAGCATAAGGACCTGCACAAGGACCCAGCCTAAGGATTCCAGTTTTCTGCCCTAGGCAGACGCACAAAAAAAAAAAAAGTTTGCTCAGGTGGGGAGGGAGAAAAGGTGAGGAAGAGAGAAGGAGCAATCGTCTATAGAAACCTCTAAACAATCAAAGCCACAAATGCCTCTTCTGATAAACACACAAGGCAGATGTTTACCCAGGACAACCCTGAGAGAGGAGAAAAAAAGCCAGAGAGACTCACGCTCCACAAACAAGGGATTTCCTGGGGGAAGGAATGGCAGGTAATGGGTTCTGCAAATTTCTCCTCCTGATAACTACATCAAAGACCAAATCCAAAGAGACTTTTTCTTCCTATTGAAACCTTATTTAAATACTTTTGCCAATTTCAGGAAGAACTGCCTGCTGTATTGGCTGGCTCCAGTGATTCTCACAAACCTTTATGAAGCCAATGGGAAAAAAATAGGCGGTGTGCATGGCCGCAAGGGACATGTGTCACAGGGAATTGTTCTGAAATAGCTCAGGAGCTGGCCTTCCCAGCCTCAGATCAACCGCCTTCAACCAAGTCAAGTCTGCAGAAGAAAAACAAGAGAGATTCTCTTTTGAAAATAGCAACAATCTTTGTCACTTGGATGGTGAAACTGATTTCTTAGATTAGTCTTCATTTTATTATTTATGAAACAACCATTTCAATATCATGATGTTTCTCCTTCATGGATTCTCTCCCTTGATTCCTTCCAGGCAGGGTTAAGGGTTCAAGACAAGGCAAAGGACACAGTTCTAGAGGTTGGAGGTAAATTAGTTCCTCTCTCAAAAGACAGGGCTAGAAAATGTTCTCTGACATCCCAGGCAGATCTGAAGTGCTGTCTGTGTTCTGAGGGCTGAGCATGGGATGGCAGCTCATCCTTGGGCACGGTCTGGCTTATGTCTTTCTTTTTTCTTTCGTCTTTCTTTCTTTCCTTCATTCTTTTTTTCCTTCTTTCCTCCTTCCTTCTTCCTCCCTCCGTCCTTCATTCTTTCCTTCTCCCTCCTTCCTTTCACCCTTCCTTCTTCCTTTGCCCCCCTTCTTCCCCTTCCTTCTTCTCTTTTTTCAGAGGCAGGCAGGTCAAGAGTTAGTATGGGACTTTAAAACCAGGAAAGTCTGCAGGCTCATTTTCCTCACATCCATGGGAAAAGAAAAACCTGGGTCAAAACCAAGTGTGTGAAACTGGCAACCTCTCTCTTTTTCAGCTGGGGTTCTTCTTTTCAGCAAACTGAGGAAGGTTTCCAAATTAGGTGTGGCATTAGGCATTGGGCCTAGGCTTCATCCTCTCCACAGTTCTGCACTCTCATTCTTTTTTATTTTATTTTTTTATTTTTTATTTAAGAAAGGATTAATTAACAAAACCATAGGGTAGGAGGGGTACAATTCCACACAATTCCCACCACCCAATCTCCATTTCCCACCCCCTCCCCTGATAGCTTTCCCATTCTCTATCCCTCTGGGAGCATGGACCCAGGGTCATTGTGGGTTGCAGAAGGTAGAAGGTCTGACTTCTGTAATTGCTTCCCCGCTGAACATGGGCGTTGACTGGTCAGTCCATACTCCCAGTCTGCCTCTCTCTTTCCTTAGTAGGGTGGGTCTCTGGGGAAGCTGAGCTCCAGGACACATTGGTGGGGTCTTCAGTCCAGGGAAGCCTGGCCAGCGTCCTGATGACATCTGGAACCTGGTGACTGAAAAGAGAGTTAACATACGAAGCCAAACAAATTGTTGAGCAATCATGGGCCCAAAGCTTGAAATAGTGGAGAGGAAGTGTTAGGGGGGTACTCACTGCAAACTCTAGTTTACTTCTGCTTTCAGGTATATATTTTGCAGTAGTTTACAGATACGTGTGAACATATGCTCTCTCTCACAGAAACTGGTGTATATCTAGGTTTTGGGACTTTGTTAGAAAGTGAACCACCTGAGATGAAATTAGAGTATACTATGAAAGGAAAGGTCTCACCCGAGTAATGAAGTTGAAGGGTTGTCATTCCACACGTGAAGTCTCTGGACACAGTCTGAAGTGAAGCATGTTGAGGTGGCCATCGTTGTGTTGTGTTGTAGAGCCAGATGTTGTAGTGCGCGGGCCGCAGAGAAGAGAGAGAGAGGGTCCGGAGTGAAGAGGAAACACAAATCTTTATTGGCGCTGGCACCTCAGAGTTGGGTGTTAGAGAAGCAGGTTGGGCCACGTGGAGGTAGAGAAAATGGCCGCCTCGCGCAGTAACCTTTCCTGCGTATGAACACCAGAGTGGAGCGTCAGCAAGAGAGCGAGGTGCGGAAAACGAAGGGTTTTTATAGGAGTAGCTTTCGTGAGAATGGGGAGGGGGAGGAGTAACCATAGCACTCCAGGATAGGATGATAACTCTCATGAGAATGGGAGGGGGGAGGAGTGACCAGAGCACTCCAGATATCGCGGGGATATAGACAATGTCCTGAGGGCACAACATGGCTGAACAGGCACTCCGAGAATGTCCCAACTCTCGCGGGAACTAGCAGTAGCCTGAGGGGACAACATGTGACTGCATTGGCACAATTTCCCAGCAGTGTTGGTTAGGTTGTGATCAGCAGATGCAATATTATTTGATATGGATTGGGAGAAGCATACGGGAAAGTGGGCCCTATCCAATGGTTCCAGGACTGGGGGAGGTAGTGCACGCTCATTCTTGCAGTTTAAGTTGTGTTTATTGAATAGCTATTATGCGCCAAGCACTGTGTTCAGCCCTCAGAATGTAATATCAGCATGAGGCTTTATTGTGGGTCTCAGTGAGCTTACAGGCTCATGGAGGAACCAAATCCTAAAGCAGAGAATCACCTTGTGTGTTGTGAAAGGAGACCCCAGAAGTGGACTTTTGTGCTGTGGCTTTTGGAGAATCACAGATGACTCTGAGATCATGTGTGCAAAGTGCAAACTTTTAATTACAAAAAAGTGTGGTAGAAGGAATACAGAAACAGAATTAAGGTGCAGGGTAGCTCATGTGACACATCACATGAGGCCATGAAGAGAGTAACACTTCTGTGTACTCTCCCTTCTTCTAGTCTCACCTGGAGCCTATTGGTCCACTGAGATTACTTGTCTCTCCTATTGGGTTTCTGTCTTACAGTTGTGGTTATGTTTCTAAAGCTCCTCCCACAGTGTAAATTGCTTCCATTTGTGTTCCTGAAAATTCCTTCCTACTACTTCCCAGTGCTACCTTTAATTTCTTCCCTACTCGTAGGGGGAACATCTGAACCAAACAAAACAAAGTGTCCATAACTTCAGGCAGTCCTGGCTAACTGAGGATACAGGCCTCTAGTCCCTCAGAAATGAACTTAACAACCCCATTTCAGGATCTCAGAAAATGATAAGAAGATGAGCAACCAAGAATGGCAACTTTAAGAAAACTTAATTAAAAGCTGGAAATATTCATCTCCCACCTACTCACTCTAAAGAATAGGATGGTGGGAATAGCAGTGCTTTCACTGAGAGGCAGGGTATCCGGTTTGGCAGGAATCTGGTCAGCTCTCCTTCAACTTGCTGGTGGGGAGCTTGCTGGTGGTCAGCTCTCCTTCAACTTGGTAGTGGGGAGTTTTCACTATCCTAGGATTTCTGGGTGCTTTAGACAACCCTGCAGTTTACAGTCCATGTGGTCATGGCCTGAGGGAACAGACGTGTGTTTTCTGCATGTTTCTTGGGCCTCCAAGAGACCTGTTCCTTGCATGATTGAGAAGGTTGGACTGGGGATGGTGAGAGAGGCAGGAAACTCTGGGAAGATGAATAGTCTCTGAGCCAGGACCCAGCCTACTGAGGAAGAGGAGCCAGCAGATTTCTGGGTGCTCAGGGATTGTTCCTGGGTGGCACCAGACTGTCTGGAAGGGTGAGGAGGAAAGGGCCCTAGGGCAGGACCTGATTTATTCACTGTCTGAATTTGGTCCCAGTTGCTCAAGCTTGGTAAATCCTCTGGTTCTGTAGTCATTTTTATTAGCAATTGCCTTTTTTTTCTTCTTTTGAAAATGTGGTCCAATGAAAATGAAATTTCAGATGTGTGTGTCTCAGCATTGATTTTTCTATTTGTAATAACACATCCCAGCATCTCTCCTTTGATATCAGGAGGATAAAATGTCCCTAACACTTTGCTCTCCATTCTGGGGTAATGGATAAAGCCTGTTTATGAGATGTCATTTATTCCACAATAGACAGTAAATAAAAGCCATTTCAAGCTTGGGTTAAATCAAAGCTTGTTCAGGATTTCAGCAGATTTGCAAATCACCTCGGGGACCTTCATCTGTGGCACATGTTCTGCTTGCTGTCAACTCTCCCCCTTTTTCTACCCACCTCCCACTCCCCCAGCAGCCCCAGCCCCTGACTGATTTGCAAAGACAACTGGCCTAAGTAAGCTAAGTGTAACATTAAAAGTTCCTGTTTTGTATTTGCAGTGCAGGGGGAGGGGGGCAGAGGGTGAAAGCTTGCCAAAGAAGCAAGAAACAAAGATTACACAGAGAGGTAAAGAAAAGGGGGGAATTTTTTTCAGGAAAATAAGCTGCCAGCTTGTAGTAGGGAGACGATATGAAATGTCAGGGCACGGTTCTGACTCCATTTAGTCACCTGCAGACTGTGTTCCTTTTATCCCCCTGAGGAAGAGGATAACCTATGAGTAGCAGGATTGCACCATCTCCTGCATCCCCACCATAACCTAGTCCTTTGCTCTGCAAGACCTCTTTCCAGCCCCTCCACCCCCAACCCCTACTCACCCTGGTCTTTGGCTACTTTGCAGATGCAGATGAAGTCCAAAGCCTTCCTCCTGACCATTCCCAGCTCACTACTTGGGATCTTCAACAGATGGTGTCTAGCTTTAGAATGTGAGTATAAGGTTTGCTGGAGGCAAAATTCGGGCAAGACATGTTGAAGAACCTGAGTCCTTTTTTTTTTTTTTTGGCTCCCCTAGAGGGAAGAAAAAAGAAAAAGACACCTGAGAAAATAATCATTATTATGGGATACTTGTAAGCATGTAGCATAGCTTAGAAAGAAGGTGGGCTTTAGAAAGTCTTGAGGACAGAACCAATAGAAGAGTCAGATTGTTTAAACAAACCAATGAGAACTTTATCCCAGGTGGACAGGCTAGAGATAAAAAGGCAGAAAAGGAGTCAGCCATTCACCAACCTCTCTAGAAAAACTGTGCTTGTCTGTACTCGTTTTTTCATTTTCCTAAATAGAGTATGTGATGCTTGATCAGTCTCCTCATTTTTGCCCTCTTTATATCCATCCTCCCTCCCAAAGAACCATCAGAATTCCCACAAGTCTTAGTTTGCTTGTTTCTGTTTTGTTTGTTTGTTTTTTGGCAAGTTAATGTAAATCAGACCTCTATATTCCATATATGAGTGAAACCACCTTGTACTTGTCTTTCATCTCTTCATTTATTTCAATAAGCATAATCATCTCCCATTCCATCCATTTCATCCAAAAGAACACAATGTCATCTTTTTTTTTATTAAAGGGTAGTATTCCAAGGAATATAATCCCATAACTTCTTTTTTCTTATCTATTGGGGGAGAATTAATAGTTACAGTCAATAGTAAAATAAAGTAGTTGCTACATATGTAGCATTTCTCAGTTTTCCCTATAATAATCCAACCCCGCCCCTACACACACACCTAGGTCCTCCTCCACCATCATGTTCCAGGATTTGAACACTCCCGCCACTCCAGAGTCCTTAACTTTGGTACAATACACCAGCTCCAGTCCAAGTTCTTTGTGTTTTCCCACCTGTTACTATTTTTCAACTTCTGTCCGTGGGTGAACTCATCTTATGTTCATCCCATCCCCTCCCCTGACAGCTTTCCTATTCTTTATCCCTCTGGGAGTATGGACCCAAGGTCATTGTGGGATGCAGAAGGTGGGAGTTCTGGCTTCTGTAATTGCTTCCCTGCTGAACATGGGCATTGATAGGTCAATCCATACTTCTAGCCTATCTCTCTCTTTCCCTAGTGGGGTGGGGCTCTGGGTAAGTGGAGTTCCAAGACATATTGGTGGGGTCATCTGTCCGGGGAAGTCTGGTTGGCATCATGTTGGCATCTGGAACCTGGTGGCTGAAAAGAGAGTTAACATACAAAGTCAAACAAGTTGTTGACTAATCATAAACCCAAAGGCTGGAATAGTGCAAATGAAGAGTTGGGGGGGTCTCCATTTTGTAAATAGCTAGTAGGCATATTTTATTTATATTCCAAAGGACCTGTGGCTATACTAGTTTTTTTTTTTTTTTTTTTTTTCCCTGAGCCTGAAATCTGATATGCAGGTGGATCCAAGTTATTGTCTAGGGAGATAATGTCATGGCTGGAAAAAGGACCAGAAAGCTGGATCAGGGAAGAGAGTAGCTCCCAAATAAAGGAAAGGTGTATAAATATTGTTGACTATCAACCCCATCAATTTGATGTGATCTGGGGCCCATATTCAGCTAAAGAGCCTATGTGACCTCTGCATCCCTGTAGATCTGAACTCACATTTTGTGGTCATGAGTAGGAATATTCCAAGCTGCCCCAATTTCGGCATTTCATCATCCTGGGTCGGGCAAAAAAGCCATGTGCTCCTTGGAATATATCTAAAATGGACTGCCTAACTTCTTCTCACACCAAGGCCCTTAGTTCCATTTGCTCTATTCTGACCTTTAGGTTCCTGATTATTAAACAAATTGTCCTGCTTTATATTTTACTGCTTTTCAGTACTGCAATAGTAAGTGATTTCTGTAGGAACTATTGATATAAAAGGGAAGCAAAACAAAACCAAGAGTAGAAGATAGGAAGAAAGGAAACGTGAAGTGGAGAGAAGGGGAGGGTCAGGCTAGGAAGGAGAGTCAGGCCTTAAGTGTCCGGTCCTTTAAATTCCTGCTTTGTGCCTCTAATTTCTTACAACTGCTGCCTGTGTGCATTCTATTACAGTTAAAGGGTGTCAGCAGTTTTATTAGAACCCAGATTTTGATTTATAACCCTCCCTACAAAAATGTGCTCCTGGCTGAAAGCTGGCATATGAAGTCTTAGACCAAGAGAAGCATTTCTGTAGAAAACTTGCAAGGCACATTCCTGAGGGAAGGTTCTCTCTTGAGTCTGTCTTTCCATCTAGAATCAAGAGAAAGGAGCAAGGGAACCTGTTTAGAATATTAAAGAATTTACTCAGATTGCAGAACAGAGATTCCCAGGGTCAGTTTCTTTGTTATAAGCAAATGTAGTTTTCTGTCCTAGTGTATATCAATGATGGTGCTGGGAGCAACCCATATTTTCTTTTTAATTAATTGTGCATTTTAAAATATTTTATTTATTTACTTATTTATTAGATACAGATAGAGACAAACTAAGATGGAAGGGAAAATACACACACACAGAGAGAGAGAGAGAGAAAGAAAGGGAGAGAGAGAGAGAGAGAGAGAAACACCTGGTGAAGCACTACTTCACCAGTCTTGAAGCTTCCCCTTAACAGGGGCTTGAACAAGGACCTTGCACATTGTAACATCTGCCCTCAACTGAGTGTACTATCACCTAGTTCTAATGGAGCAGACCATCTTGCACACAGCCTTGCAAGTAATAATGATCATGAAGATAATGACTGGATGTTAATATTCCCTTGGATGAGACCTCCTGTACA
Source organism: Erinaceus europaeus (assembly GCF_950295315.1). Lineage (NCBI taxonomy): Eukaryota > Metazoa > Chordata > Mammalia > Eulipotyphla > Erinaceidae > Erinaceus > Erinaceus europaeus. Next base: position 62,419,505 of record NC_080176.1, read on the forward strand.
CCATAAAGATCTTTGGTTCATACCCCTAAAGAGATAAAGAATAGGGAAACTTCCAATGTAGGGGGATGGGATATGGAACTCTGGTAGTGGGAATTGTATGGAAATTGCACCCCTTTTATACCAAAACCTTATCAATAATTATTAAACCACTAATAAAAAATCACTTTAAAAAAAAAGAAAGAAAAGAAAGACATCTGCAAAAAAAAATTACCTTGGCTGCTGATGTCTTCATCTTCATAGAGCTTCCACATGCCTAGTCTCAGAGAAACATCCTTCCCCTCCCTCCCAGCACATACACACATCCAGCTGGGAAGATTTATTATTTATTTATTTTTATCTTTTATCATTTACCAGCATACTGCTAAACTCTGGTTTTTGATGGCACTAGGGGTTGAACCTGGGGCCCTTGATATTAAAGAATAAGTAATTGATATTTATCTTCTTGGATAAATACTATGCTACCTCCCCAGTCCTAGGAAGAATTTGTAATCCTAATTTTGCAAGGGACAAAACTGATATCTCAAAGGCTGTTTACCAATATGAAAGGCACCCACCTCCATACCAAATACCTGCCCCCAGCTCACTGTTTGAAGCAAGACTTCAACAAAGAAAAACAAAAAACCAAAGTTGGTCTGTGTGCTTTCCCTTCTTCTCCTTCTCCTTCTTCTCCTTCTTCTCTTCCTTCTCCTTCTCCTCCTCCTCCTTCCTTTTCTCCTTCTTCTTCTTCTTCTTCCTCCTCCTCCTCCTCCTCCTCCTCCTCTTCCTCCTCTTCCTTCATTCTCCTCTCTCCTCCTCCACCCTCTTCCTCCTCTTCTTCTTCTTCACTTTCTTTCATTCATTCATTCTTTTTTTTTCACTTTTATCTTAGAGGAATATGCCTCATTGAAAACAGGTACCATTTTAAACCACATGAGCTTTGAGAAAAATAAATGAGAAAATGAAAGTGCTATTTAATACATGCATCGTTATTACTATTATTATTGTTGCAAAGAGCCTATTTGGAACTGCCTAAAACCCTAAAAGCTGATTAATATTTTTAAAGCATCAGAAGGTCGGTTTTTTTTCCAAATATAAAATCCTGCCTCCCAAATGGTTGCTTGTTCATAGTCATTATCATCGATCATCATCATCATGCCCCTTCATTAATTTATTGCTTTGTACCTAATTTCTAGTGAGTTAGCACACTTGCTGCCCAAATATCCCCACTTAACAGATGAGGAAATTAGAGGCTCAAGAGTGTACAGCAAATTGATGAGGGGTTGGAGACTCATGCTCAGATGTTCAGCATACTCAGGGTCATGCTCCTTGTGGTGTGAATGTGCTGACACCCCAAATTGCACTGGATCAGAAATGAGAAAACGGTTGTCCTTTGAGGCTAGAACCAGCATGGCAAAACCAGCCAGCAGATCTGTGAGGGCAGATGTTTCAGTTAAGGGTCCCTCCACGTCTTGTCTCCTCAGCACATTTACTGTGGAAGGGCCCCTCAGCCGGATCTCTGGGTCTCTGAGTCTCTGCCCCTGGCCCAGGCCCTGCTGCCAGAGCCCCAGCCCATCAAGACCTGCCCCAGGGCCTGGGAGCCAGGCACAATGCCATCCCTCCCACTGAGCCAGGCTTGGGCTGTCACCGTGCTGTTATTTATGAGTCCCCCTTGCCCAATGAGTGGCCTCAGAGGGGCCTAGTCTGGGCCTGCTGTCTGGCCACACTTGTCACACGTCATTACATGTTTGGTTGCCGCTGACCTCTCTGCCATCTGGCTGAGTGGCCTCAGGGTGAGGGGAGGCAGGCAGCAGCTCCTGATGCAGCCCCCCAAGTCTTTGTCATGGGAAATAGGAGCATTGCAGAACTCTTATGCTGAGAGGGTTAAAGAGGGGGAAAAGACCGAGAACTGGAAACTAGCATTTGAAAGGGGTCTGCACTCAGGATTTCTCAACACAGAAACTACTGCCATCCAGGGCCAGGTCACTTGTGGGGGCTGTCCTATGCAGTGTGGGTGTTTTGGCTGCCCCTGGCCTCTACCCACAAGATTCCAGTTACAATTCCAACACCATTGAAAAAAAAATTAAAGATGGCTGCCAACATTGCTGATCCTTGCCCTTCGGGGAAGCACAGACATCCTGGGAAAAGTTGCCAGCGAGCTCTCTTCAGGAGATGACTCGAGCAGGTAGTGGGATCCTTCAGCTGTGACTCCACAAATCTGGGGGTTCCCAGAGCAACTACCGTTCACCAAGCAGCATAGACAGACTACAGGCATTTTACTTCCTCATCATCCATTGTGTAATCTGGATTCCTGACCTTCCTCTTTGCAGATGACGAATCTTCATTTAGAGAGGGACAGTGATGGGCACAAGGCCACTCAGCTGGGAGGTCACAGTTTGTCACCCTAGGACACAGAGAAAGGCCCACATGGCACACCCAGAACACTGACCCCTGAATATTTTAGCGTTGCACACTTGGCCTGGAGTAGCGGATATTTGTAGCAGGTTCAGCACTGTTCCAGTGTGAGGTGTGGGCCCTTCTCTGTGTCCTAGGGTGATTCTCCCCACAGAGGTGTCTGACATATAGCAGCTAAGGAGATAGGAGATCTTCAGTACCTAGGGGTGCTGACCATTGTTCAGAACCCCCTAAAGAAGGAAACTTACTACCCAAAACCTGTCACTTTGAATGTCACATTTAAACCACTTTCCACATTAGCATAGAACTCTCAGGCAGAGAGCTCCAGTGGCGCAATCGGTTAGCGCGCGGTACTTATACAGAACTCTCAGGCAGAGTATTTTATCCATTGCAGCACAATGGATAGAATTGGAGGTGATTGTGCTAAATTAAGTTAGTAAAGAGGTAAAAGACAGCTACCAGGAGGGCCGGGCAGTAGCGCAGCAGGTTAAGCGCAGGCAGCGCAAAGGGCAAGGACTGGCGTAAGGACCCTGGTTCCAGCCCCTGGCTCCCCACCTGCAGGGGAGTCACTTCACAAGCGGTGAAGCAGGTCTGCAGGTGTCTATCTTTCTCTCCCCTTCTCAATCTTCCCCTCCTATCTCCATTTCTCTCTGTCCTATCCAACAATGATGACAGCAATAACAACAATAATAATAACAACAATGATAAAACAAGGAAAACAAAAAGGGAAAATTTTTTTTAATTTAAAAAAAAAGACGGGAGTCGGGCTGTAGCACAGCGGGTTAAGCACAGGTGGCGCAAAGCACAAGGACTGGCATAAGGATCCCGGTTTGAACCCGGGCTCCCCACCTGCAGGGGAGTCGCTTCACAGGCGGTGAAGCAAGTCTGCAGGTGTCTATCTTTCTCTCCTCCTCTCTGTCTTCCCCTCCTCTCTCCATTTCTCTCTGTTCTATCCAACAACAATTACAACAATAAAACAACGAGGGCAACAAAAGGGAATAAACAAATAAAATAAATATTTTTAAAAAAAAAATTTTAAAAGACAGCTACTAGATAGTTTCCTCTCATATGTAGTATACAGAAAGCTAAAACACACAGCCTTTCCAAAAAAAAAAAAAGTAACCAAATCCTGTTAAACTTCATGAGAACTATGGTAGTTCCAGAGAGGAGGGACCAGAAAAGTTTGGTGGTGGATATTGTAAAAAGGCCCTTGTAATCTTATAATCCTGAAAATCATTATTCAGTCACTAATGTAGTTAAGTGATTTTGTTTTGTTTTGTTTTGTTTAAGACAGAGTCTTATAAAACACTTTAAAGCATGATGTACAAGCTAGGGGATTCAGCTATGGTGAAATGTTTCTCTATACAGTCTGTATAAATGACAAAAATTAGTCATGTTTGCTACTGCCATTTTAACAATTCTGTGTTTGTCTCTAATTAGAAGTCACCTCAAATACTCTCTAAATGGTGACTATTTGAGCATCTTGTGTATTCTGTGACATAAAAATCTAGCCTGTTCCCAGGAGTGCTTGGCAGATCCTGGAATAAGCATTAGGTGACATACAAGTCCATGCCCACGCCCACACATCAGTTGCACAACCTTGAACTTTTCTAGACACACACACACACACACACACACACACACACACACACACACACATGAAATTGCAAGTCCTGCTTCCTAGCAAGCCAGAGAAGAGTTTGCATCATTCTGTCCTGCCTGGTTGCAGGTTGTGGCTCAGAGTCTGGTTCATGGACTCATCCAGACCATTAGGCTTCTTTCTTCCTTCAGTGACTTTGTCCTTGGCTTCCCAGGGTCTCAGGGTGCACTGGCAACACTTTCTTTGCTGACATTGTTGAACAGATCATCTTCCTCACCAGATACTTAATTTGTCGATATTTTGAAAGTCTGTTTGTGATTCTTTCAGGACATACAAATGCCATTTAACACCTCCTTGCTCTGCAAAATCACAAAGCCTCGAAACTTTACATCAGGCTCAACCTGACGCTGTTGTCTGGCTACGGAAGAAGGGCAAACGCTAGAAGAAGAAGAAGAAGACAAAGCCCATAGACCTAAGAGGCACAGGAGAAGCCAGAAAGGGCAGCCTGCACAGCTGCCCCCATGTCAGACTATTTGAACAGAACTTGGCCTTTAAAAAAAAAATTCAGATTGGAGATGAAAATTGCTTAAAAATAAAGTAATAATAATAAGATAGTTGATTTAATACACAGTTACAATATATAACATGAGAATAACAAATGCTGTTTTCAGCAAACACCAAACAAAAAGGCCTGTTCAGTTAATCCTGGGATTGTATGAGCTGGGGGTTCAGGGCTATAGGAAGGAACAGGGAGGTGCTTGTGTGTTTACAAGGGAGCATGCCTAAGGGGCTCCACAGGTACTAAGGTAGGGGGTAGAAGACAGGGCATATTGTGGGAAAGATATTCGGCTGTGAGTTCAATTATGGTCCAACTTGGAGGCTGTCATGGGCACTGAACGTGGGTGAGGTGGGAAGAATTCCACCTGCTTCTCTGGAAGGACAGGCAGAAGGCCAGGTTTTTGAGAAACAGGAAGTTCCTTCAGACCCTCCTCCTCCAGAGCCTTTGCTTTTCAAGAGACCGCAGGAAGCTGCCACAGCCTCATAGTCTTCCTAGATCATCAAAAGAAATATATGCTGAAAGTAAGCAGAGTTTCACTACCATCATCCCTTTGTCACTGGTTGTGTATAACTCAACATGCCTCCATTAACTCCATTCACTTGTGAAACGGGGAGAGGTGTGTGAATGTGTCTGGGTAGGGCAGGAAGTCAGGAGGACCTGAGGTCCATATTGGTGTGAGGATCAGAAAGGATCACCTGTAGGGCTTTTGGGCTTGTAGTAATTATAGTAACTATCAGTAATAGCATCTTGACTTTAGCAAACCAGCCCTAGTATTTTTTTTGAGCCGATTAATGGTTTACAGTCAACAATAAAATACAGTAACAAAATACAGTAGTTTATATAACATTCAGTTTTCCTTATAACAATTAAACTCCTTTCAGGTCCTCTGACATTATGTTACAGGTCCTGAACCCTCCACTCTTACCCCAGAGTCCTTTCGGAAAATAACCCAAGAAATTTCAGATCCTGGAAACTGCCATGTTCAACCCAAACCTCTCGCAAAGCAGTAACATCAGTGGGCTCCTCAGTACCCCAAGTGTAGGATGGAGCAGTGTTCAAGGACAGGAGGTGGTCACACAAGGCTGAAACCCCATCTGTGGGAATAGGTCACATAAAAAGAAGCCAGGGCTGCCAATTTCCATTTTCATTGGAGTGGCTGGTGCTTAGTAATCCAGGAGCTTTATTTAAGGGCTGACCTCTGACCAGGCTTGTCACTCCCATGGCAGGCGCCTGATAGCCACTGGAAATCAATAGCCGGCATGAAGGTCACTTCCTAGAAAAACTGGGGCTATCAACGTGTCAGTTCCAATGAAAGATTATAACCAACCAGCGGAGAAGTTTATCTGTGGCTGGGAGCTCATCTGAGCCAATCTGGCAGTCAGCACTGTGTGCGCATGACCGAGTGGCCACGTGCACTGCTTGCATGCTTCAATGCCTGCATTTGCAAAACAAAGCATGTGTGTCCATAGGGATAGGGGTACCTGTGGTTTTCTGTGTCTCTGTGAATTGACTGTGGGTACATAAGAGTGGTTTGTTGTGTGTCTAATGCATGTGTGTGTTTAAGTTCAATTAAAGACAGAGTGCCACCAGGGAGTTGTGTAGGTGTGCTTTGCGATGGGCATGCTCTGTAAATATGATATGTATATGCATAAGTGGTATGTCACTATGCTAAGCACCTGTGTTGATGCTGCATGTGCATGCTGCGTGGTTTGGCATATAGGAGTGAAGGTGCTTTTGGCTGTGTGTGCACAGCTTACAGCAAGGCTGAGTGAACCTGGCCCCTGTGAGTGCCTCCAGCATCAACTGCTGTCCCTTACTTCCCTTCCCTAGTGGACTTCATGCTGATATTCACAGGTCACCTTTTAGTTCCTTGATGATGCCAAGCACACAAAGTACAAGTAGCAGCACAAGGATCCTGGTTTGAGACGCGTCTACTCCCTCAGTTTCTCTCTGTCCTACCCAACAACAATAACAACGGCAATGGCAACAACAACAAGGGCTACAACAAAATGGGGGAGAAAAAAAGCCCTTCAGGAGCAGTGAATTCGTAGTGCAGGCACCGGGCCCCAGCGACAATCCTAAAGATGAAAGAAAGAAAGAGGGAATCTGGCGGTAGCACAGTGGGTTAAGCGCACATGGCACAAAGTGCAAGGACCAGCATAAGGATCCCAGTTGGAACCCCCGGCTCCCCACCTGCAGGCTAGTCACTTCACAGGCGGTGAAGCAGGTCTGTAGGTGTCTATCTTTTTATCCCCCTCTCTGTCTTCCCCTCCTCTCTCCATTTCTCTCTGTCCTATCCAAAAAAAAAAAAAAAAAGAAAAGAAAGAAAGAAAGAGAGAGAGAGAGAAAGAGAGAGGAAGGAAGGAAGGAAGGAAGGAAAGAAGGGAGGGAGGAAGGATGGAAAGAAGGAAGGAAGAAAGGGAGAGAGAAGGAGAAACACCTGTGTGGACGCTTGATCCCAAGTACTTGTGTGTGATACCTTGTGCGCTCTGCCAGGTGTGCCACTGTTTAGCCACTTACTTAATTGACTAATTAATTGATTAATTTTATTCTGATTTTTTTAGTCTCTTGGGTCTTGAGCATGCACAATTTCACCACTCTGGGTCAACTTCTCCAGATAGAAGTAGAGGGAGAGAGAGAGAGAAACAGGGAGAGGGAGAGACATCATAGTACCAGAAACTGCTCACAAGGCCCTAGTTCTCTTGTATTGGGTGCTGCAGCTTGAACCTGGCCAGTGCACTTGACAAGGCAGACCCTGTATGAGGAGAGCTGTCTCACTGACCTCAACATTTTTGTTTTATTAAAGGTTCTTCCAAGGCCAGGTGGTGGCACACTTGGTTGAGCACACACATTACAGTGTGCAAAGACCCAGTTTCAAGTCCCTGGTCCCCACCTGCAGGGGGAAAACTTCACAAACAGCAAAGAAGTTCTTCAAGTGTCTCCCTTTCTCTCTCCCTCTCTATCTTCTCCCCTCTCAACTTTTGTCTCTAGCCAGAATAAATAAATTAATAAAATGAATTTTAAAAGGCTCTTCTACTCAGAAAGAAACCTGCCATTAGGGGCAACAATGATTAGACAAGGGGTTCCAAATTGAGATTCCAGAGTGATTTTCTCTGAGTCACTGATCCACTGGAGATGTTCTCTTACACACAGGAATCTCCCCAACCTTCATCAAGCAATGGCTCCATTTCTCGAGTGGATACCAGTTTTCTGGAAGGTGTCCTAGTCTCTTTTATGAATGACTCCACTTGGAGAGTATTAAGAATGTTTGCAAATGCATTTCCCCTTGAAGGTAAAAAAACAAAAACACAGCAATAGGAAGAGTGAGTCAAGTCTACCCAAAGAGGAAGGTTTGCTCCACAGGGTTGCCATGGAAACCAGATCCAGTACCAGGGTTGTTTGAGCTACACAATTTTTAAGCAGCCCCAGCCTACAATTTAGAAGCTGGGTTCTTCTCTTTACTTCACCAGTAGTGAGCAGTGGAACTCTCTGTCATAGCTGTCATACTTCTTAGGTCTCAATAGCCTGACATTGAAAATTAAGGAATCTGACAGCTCATGGAGAACAACAACTTGCTCATGGAGAACGCTTCTTGCTTTACATACATACATGTTTAAGTCACATTTCTTCTCTGAGTCTCAGTTTTTCTATCTCTTAAGTGAGAATAGCCTCCGTTAAGTGCAAGGGTGATAAGAGCCTGGGGTTAGATCTCAGTTCCAAGTTCTCTAGATCCCAGAGTGTTGTCCATCTATACTCTTCAAATAGAACCTTATGATATTGATTTTCACGGGTGCAAATTTCCTTCCTTTAATCATTTAACAGGCATACAGTTAGCAACTATAGCATCATAGTGCCAGGCATGGAAGAAGGTGCTGGAGTTTAGAGATTAAATGGTGCAGCCTCTGCTTCCAGATGGCTTGCAGTCTTGTGCAGGAGATAGGGAGGAAATGGATTTAGAGCAGGGAGGCACACGCTATCACCACGGGTCAGAACTAAAACAGGACTCTGTTTCAGGGTTCACACCAGAGGACCCTTCCTCCTACCTCCCACTCTCACTCAATCTGAAATGCATCTTGAAGGGCTTTTTAAGTCTCTTTCCAAGAGTTGTGACTATATATGGGAGCAGACTTAATGCCGGAGAAAGCCAAAGATTTCTTTTGTGAAGACACTGGGATTAAGACACACCCATGGGGAGTTGGGTGATAGTGCAGCAGATTAAGTTTACGTGACACAAAGCACAAGGACTGGCATAAGGATCCCAGTTCAAGCCCCCAGCTCCCCACCTGCAGGGGTGTCACTTCACAGGCAGTGAAGTAGGTCTGCAGGTGTCTATTTTTCTCTCCCCCTCTCTGTCTTCCCCTCCTCTCTCCATTTCTCTCTGACCTATCTAACAACAATGATATCAATAATAACTACAACAACAATAAAAAAAGGGCAACAAAAGACACACCATGGGAGGGCAGGGAAGATAAGCATAGTTGTTATGCAAAAAGACTCTCATGCCTAAGGTTCCAAAGTTCCAGGTTCACCCCACCACAACACCATAAGCCAGAACTTAACAGTGCTCCAATAAAAGTAAAAAAAAAAAAAAAAAAAAATCATGCCCATGGTCACACAGCCCAGAGTTCCTGATCTGTGAGTCACAAATATTCCCTCTGGTCTACACTGGATTTTGAAAATAGAATTAAAAAAAATTAAATCCAAACAAAATTGTTGACTGCTGTAGGGCTATGTGTAAGCTTGATAGAGCTTAGGGAGAACTCCCCCCATCCTTGGATGGAGGTCAGAGAAGATACCCTCTTGTTAGTCTCTCTCAACCGAGGTGAGCAAAGGGGAGAAACCACGTCTCTCAGACTAAGTTCTTCCCTTCTTGACTCTCAAGCCCACAGAAACCTCACTACCTCTCTCCATTAACCGCAGGCCACATGGCTGCCTACCTTAAGATTCATTTACTCAAAGTTCACCTCACCTTCTGATCACAGAGAAGAACACACCTTATCACACGCTCCATCATACACCTCAGACCCCAGACAAGAGAAATTCCAAACTATATGGCCTTTTGATATCCATCTTCTCTCTGTCTCACCCTACTGGTTTAACCCCTATGCTTCTCTCAAATACTGTTGGATAATTAAGTTGCTTGCGTCATGGAGAATAACTGTCTTGTATCTCATCAATTCCTGTCATACCAGCCCCCTACCATAGGGGCAAGCTGACCTTTAAGAAACCTGTAATTTCTGACATGTTTGAAATATGTTCTTTGTTTGGTTTTCTATTTAAACTCATGTCCACCTGCTAATAAATGAGATTTGAGATTTGAGAACACATCATTTCTCCCCGGTGTCTCTGCTTCATGTCGTTCCTTGAGCAAGCGAGAGAGAGCCAGTTGGATTCGCTTTCCTGCTGGGTGTCACCCTGCGTGAATGCTGACAGATTGCCAGTTCCACTGGGAAAGGAGCCGAAGCCAACACCCTTCTTTTTTCTATATCCCACAGTTATAGATAGAAGTGTACTTGCAGTCAGAGGTTGTTGGGTATGTGCTTTGTCCCAACTCATAATCTTCTCTGTCTTCTGGGTTTAGACCTGCTTGTGTGACACTGTGATCCAGGATGACCTGCCCTCCTCACAGGATGGCCCCTACCTCAAAATTATCCCTCCTCCCAACACTTACCATACTGCTTATTAGTGAAAAGTCCCTTCTCTTGGTTTCTGGGTCTGGAACAGTTGTCAAGGAGGAAAAACTCAATACTTCACAGTAATATGTGAAGACTGGAGGGCTGGGTTGTGATATACTTGGTAGAGTGCACATTACTATGTGCAAGGACCAGGGTTCAACCCTCTGGACCCCATCTTCAGGGGGAAGCTTCATAACTGGTGCAGTGCTAACAGGTATCTCTCTTTCTCGCTCCCTCTTTATTTTCACCTCCCCTGTTAATTTCTCTCTGTCCTATCAAAGAGAAAGAAAAAAAAAGCATGACCTCTGGAAGTAGTGGATTCATTGTGTAGGCACTGAACTGCAGTAATAACCCTGATGGCAATAAAAAAAAAATCAAAATTTAAAAATAAAAATAAATTGCAAATGGTTGATAGTAGCCCTCTCGTTGAACTTGTGTTATCAACCAGTGTGCCTGGAAGTGCAAAACACACAAGATTCTGTTGTTCATCTCTTTGACAGTGACAGTTGAGAATCTTTACTCTAATCTGGGTCTCATCACTTAGGAGCTCTGGCATTATTAAAGTCATTTAATACCTGTGAGCCTAGCTGGGAAAATAAAGATCATAATCAGACAACAATGTATCAGTTACTAAGAGTTTGCCACCTAGATTGCAGGTGCTTTGAAATAGGTATTCCCATTGAAAGATGGGTTTGCTATCCATGCCGATTTCAGAACTTGCTCAAGAGCACTGCCTAGTGGGAGTCAGACAGGAAGCAGGAGTTCAGTAGCTTCTGGAGGAGCAAAGCCCATCCTAGACAAAGCCATTGGTGTCATCTGGTCCTATACAGCTGGCATAGGCTGGTGGGTAATGGGAACATGGGCAGTGAGGAGAGGCTGCTAGTGGCCACGTGGTCTGCTCACAGATAATCACTGCTTGGTAGTCTTTTCCAAGGAGCAGCCTCCCCTCCCAAGCACCAGGTTCTAGAGTTCAAAGCATAGTGGGGAGTGGGCTGGATGGGGCCAGCCTTGGCCTATTCTTAAAGGCAGCCTCTAATCAGAAGTTCTTACAATGAGAGGCAACTGAGGAGTCCCTTGTGCCCACTGTTAAGTTCCAAACTGTGGGTGTATGTGCAGGGGTGGTGAAGGCTCATTGACTCTTGTGGGAGCCAGGTTCTCTAAATTAAGAAAAAAGACATATACATTAGAAAAATCAAGAAGAAAAGAAGAGGAAGGTAGAGAGGAAGAGACATGTAGTATTGCTTCACAGTTGGAGAAACTCCGTTTTTCAGGTGGCCTTTTTTCTTAAAGTAACCTGGCCTAAGAGCTCAGAGCAAGAAAAAGAAAGGAAAAAAAGCCAATTTTTCTTCACTGTGAAGCATGTCCATCACAAAGGATTTCAACAAAAGAAAGTAAAAAAAAATAATAATTGTGCATGACAGTTCCTAGACCTTGCTAACCTTCTATGTATTCCCTGCCATCATTTTTTCCATATCCACATGCAATGGTGTAGTTGTCATTTTAATTTGTTCTTTCACTTTCACATACATAAGCAATTTCTATATTGCTATCATTTGGTGTGTACTTCCTACATCTAATTTTTGTCCCCAATGCTTTCATATAAAAGTTTCACGCACACTGTGATGATGAAGCAGCTTTCCAGGGACCACTACATATCACCATCAAGACATAATCCCCTGAGCTTTCATGCATGTTTCTCTTAATTCATACCAAATAATATTGCATCCACCGAACCCAACCTAATCAATGCAATGAGTACCACCTCAGCATGCTTCACTTCAGACTGTGTCCAGAGACTTCAGGTGAGGAATGACAACCCTTCGGCTTCATTACTCAGGTGAGACCTTTCCTTTCATAGTATTCTCTAATTCTATAACAGGCGGTTCACTTCCTAACAAAGTCCCAAAACCTAGATATAGACCGGTCCCGTGAGATAGAGCCTGTGTTCACATGTACCCATAAACTAGGGCAAAATATATACCTGAAAGCAAAAGTACACAATAATCTGCAGTGAGTACCCCCCAACACTTCATTTGCACTACCCCAGCCTTTAGGTCCATGATTGTTCAACAGTTTGTTTGACTTTGTATGTTAACTCTCTTTTCAGGTTCCAGATGCCAGCATGATGCCGACCAGACTTCCCTGGACAGACGACCTCACCAATGTCTCCTGGAGCTCCACTACCCCAGAGACCCACCCTACTAGGGAAAGAGAGAGGCAGGCTGGGAGTATGGATCAACCAGTCAACGCCCATGTTCACCGGGGAAGCAATTACAGAAGCCAGACCTTCCACCTTCTGCATCCCACAATGACCTTGGTTCCATACTCCCAGAGGGATAAAGAATAGGAAAGCTGTCAGGGGAGGGCATGGGATACAGAGATCTGGTGGTGGGAATTGTGTGGAGTTGTACCCCTCTTGTCCTATAGTTTTGTTAATGTTTCTTTTTTTAAATAATAAAAAAAAAGACACGACCCCTGTCACTACATCTCCTTGATTGTCCTTATCAAGAATCCAATATATGTTAGTCCCCTGTGAAGTTCAGAGATTCAGAATGAGTAAGACAGCACCTGACATCAGAGGACAGACCCATGCTTTGATTGTTAAAGCAGAACAATACAGAGTAAGTGGGGCCTGCGGGTAGGATTGGTCTGTGGTATGGATGTGTCAAGGGCACCTTTTGCTGCTAGGATTAATTCCCTCTCCTATTAAAATGATACAGTGGGGCAGGGGGAAGACAGTGGTACACCCACTACAGCACACATGTCACCATGCATAAGGACCCAGCTTCAAGGCCTTGGTCTCCATTTGCAGGGTGGGATACTTCATGAATTATGAAACAGTGTTGCAAGTGTCTCACTTTCTCTTTCCCTTTCTATCCCCCTTCTTTCTCTATTTCTCTCCATTTTTATCATAATGAAAATATATCACTGAGAGCAGTAGATCTTTAGTGGAGACACCAAACTCCAGTGATAACCCAAATGGCAATACAAATCATATATAAATAAATAAACATGATATTGTGAATAGCACCTTCAAGGTATATGATCTTGATTCTGCAAGGCCTTGGGTTTATGTCTCTTGTCCACACCTGCAGAGGGGAAGCTCCACGAGCAGTGGAGTAGTGCTACAATATCACCCTCTCTCTTCTTCTCTCACCATTTTTCTCTGTCTCTCACCTGCTATCAAAAAAGAAAAGAAAGAAAGCAAATGACTCGGGATCTTCTCAGCCACCAGGTTCCAGATGCTAGCATGATGTCAACCAGACTTCCCTGGATAGACAACCCCACCAATGTGTCCTAGAGCTCTGATTCCCCAAAGCCCTGCCCCAACAGAGAAAGAGACAGGCAGGTTAGGAGTATGAATTGACCTGTCAAAGCCCATGTTCAGTGGGGAAGCAATTACAGAAGCCAGACCTTCCACCTTCTGCATCCCACAATGGCCTTGGGTCCATACTCCCAGAGGGATAAAGAATAAGAAAACTATCAGGGGGAGGGGATGAGATACAGAGTTCTGGTGGTGGGAATTGTGTGGAATTGTACCCCTTTTATCCTATGGTTTTTCAATGTTTCATTTTTATAAATAAAATAAAATAAGAAAGCAAATAACTAGGGCTAACAATGGAGATATGCAGGCCGTTGGCTCCAGTGATGACAGTGGTGACAAAAAAAAAAAAAAAGAAAGAAAGAAAGAAAGAAAGAAAGAAAGAAAAAACACAGTACATTTCACATTGTGACCTCTTTAATACACAGGCTTTCCTGAAACCATGCTTCTTATTATGCATGATGCATCCTGGCATTTTCTTCTCTGCTCTTGTCCTCTCCTCTAAACCCTCTTCTTCTCTTCTTTCTGGGATCAGCCCACTAAATTGATTCCACAACCCTGCAGTCTGACAGAGGAAACAGGTGCAACAAGGAGAGAATCGAGTATTCCGTGATGTGTTGCAGGTTATGTGAGCTGCACAGCGAAGAGAGATTAGAGGCTGGACCAACCCAGGAAGACGCCTTGCCAAGAAAGCAATGCAAGCTGGCCTGGATAGGTATCTGGCTTGGTTCAGGTGAGCAAATGGTGCATATCTGGTCTGCACCAAGCTCACTCCAGGCACTGGACTACCAACAGGACCTAGTGGGAAGCTATGCTATCTGGGGGACTGATGGGGACACCCACCTGGTGGAAGATGAGTCATAAGGCTACTTCCCACTAACAATCACTCCTGCCATTTATACAAACCCAAGGGCATTTTATCTGGTTTATTTAAAGTAGTGCCAGGGGGTGAACCCAGGACCTTACAAGTGTGCACTTTCTCTGAGGGGCCTCCTAGGCTCAAATGTTGTTTTTTTAATGTCCTTAGAAAGAGAGATGATACAAAGCAATAGTAGTTAAAATGATGTAGTATTGGGGGAAAAAATGGATATGTGGGCCAATGGAACAGGAGAGAGAGCCCAGAACTAAACCCACACATACATAGGCACATTATCTATGATAAAGGGACCAAAACTACCCAATGGGGAAAAGAAAGTCTCTTTAACAAATGATGCTGGGTAAATTGGACAACCACATGCAGAAAAATAAAACTAGACCACAACCGAACACTATGCACTAACATTAACTTAAAATGGGTCAAAGATATGGATATTAGACCTGAAACTATAAAATATATAGAAGAATGCATTGGTGAGACATTTCAGGACCTTTACGTTAAAAACGTATTTTAAGACTCCACTCCATGGGCAAGGGAAACAAAACCAAAAATGAATAAATGGGATTATATCAAATTAAAAATCTTTTACATTGAGGCCAGGCAGTAGCACATGGGGTTAAGTGCTCATGGCGCAAAGCACAAGGACTGGCATAGGGACCTCTGTTCAAGTCCCCTATTCAATCCCCAGGCTCCCCACTTGCAGTGGGGTTGCTTCACAAGCAGGTCTGCAACAGGTCTGCAGGTGTCTATCTTTCTCTCCCCCTCTCTGTCTTCCCCTCCTCTCTCGATTTCTCTCTGTCCTATACAACAACAACAAAAACAACAAAATGGAGAAAGTGGCCTCTGGGAGCAGTGGATTCATGGTGCAGACACCAAGCCCCAGTGATAACCCTGGAGACAAAAAAAAAAAAAAAAGCTTTACACATCAAAAGTCCATAAGGATATAAAAGAAACCCAGCAAATAGGAAAAGACATTTGTATACTACACTTCAGAGAAGTGGTTGATATCAAGCATCTGTAAAGAATTCCTGGGTTGGGGTAGATAGCATAATGGCTATGCAAAGAGACTCTCATGCCTGAGGCTCCAAAGTCCCAGATTCAATCCCCCATACCACCATAAACCAGAGTTGAGTAATGCTCTGGTAAAAAAAAAAAAAATCCTACAGTTCAACAGAAAAGAACCCAATTAAAAAATGAGCAGAAGATATGAATAGACAGTTCTTTAAAGAAGAGATACAAGTGGCCCAGACATGTGCAGAAATGTACTGATTCACTCATCATCAGAGAAATGCAAATCAAGACCACACTGATATTCCACTTCACTCCATCAATAAAACAAGAGAAGATCAGTGTTGGAGAGGATGTAGAGAGAGAGGAACTCTACTACACTGCAGGTGGAAATGTAAACTAGTCCAACCACTCTGGAGAACAGTCTGGAGAATCCTTAAACAAATACAAATGGAAAGACCATATGACCCAGCAATTCCACTATTAGACATATACCCAAAAGATATTATAACACTGATTCAAAGGGATATATGCACCCCTTTGTTTATAAAAGTGACTTTACTCACAATAGTACAGAACTAGAAACAACCAAAATGCCCTTCCACAGATAAGTAGCTTAAAAAATTATGGGTCATATACTCAACAGAGTATTATGCAGCAATAAAAAGGGATGATATTGTGTCCTTTGGGTTAAAGTGGATGGAATTGGAGAAGATGATGCTCACTGAAGCAAGTAAGGAGGTGAAGGACAACTACAGAGTGGTTTCACTCATATACAGAATACAGATAACTGAATAGGCAAATGTGAAAAAAACATGTCAACCTATTTTTAAGACTGTGGGAAAACTATAGTGGCTATCTATGGGGATGGGGCTAAGAAGGCTGACCTTTGGTGACAGGAATGGTGAAAATAAATTAAAAATCATGATGAATGAACTAAAAAATATAAGATAAGAGAAAGAAGGAGAGTCATGAAAGCACTGTTCCACCATCCAAGAAATTCCCATTGGTGCTGCCCATTGTGCTCCCTCCCCTGTAGTGCTGGGGGTTGAACCTAGGATCCTGAGCAGTAAGGGCATGAGTTTTATCATCTGAGCCCCTAATGGCATGTGCTGACCCCCTAATGGAATTTTAAATACTTACACATAGCACCATATTACTTTCTTTTTAAAAACACTTTTTAAAAATCAACTTTATTTATCTATTGGATAGAGACAGCTAGAAAAGAAGAAAGGGGAGCTAGAGAAGGAGAGAGATAGAGAGACACCTGCAGTGCTGCTTTACCACTTGCAAAGCTTTCCCCCTGCAGGTGGGGACAGGGGCTTGAATCCGGGTCCTTGCAGCATGTAACATGTGCACTCAACAAGATGTGCTACCACCCAGACCCACACCATATTACTTTCCATGCACAGAAAAAAAAAAGGTAAGATACATTATATTTATTACAATCCATACTGTACAGGTGAGCCAAGTATGACTTAGGAAGCTAGTGAATTGGCCAAAGCCACCCCCATTTATGTCACCGAACCAGGCATCTATATATTTAGAGTCAGGCCTCTATACGTTTTCTAGACTTGAAACCTGGATTTAAATCCTGGGCTTCTGTGTCGTCGTTTGCAAACTGAGGCTGATATTAGCACCTGGCACAGGAAGTCCTGTGAGGTTTTGATGAATATAGCCTGTCGAGCACCAAGAGCAGCTCCTGGCGTGTAGACAGCTGCAGAAACTCGAGGTAGTGTTATCGAACAAGAATTTAGTGAGGGTTACATGCAAACAGATCAGGACTGGCAATGGGAAAAGGGACATTGAACCCATAGTCTGGTGAATAATGTAATGATTATCATGAGAAATAATAGAGAGGAAAAACACAGGACTGTAAGAAATAGAGTAACAAGAGTTCATAAGGTAACCCCAGTGACCAGAGCTTTCCTGAGAGAGGGAAAACCTTGGCATTCAAAGGACAGGTAAGTCGATTTGAGCCAGCCCCAAGAGGAGGGTCAAGCACTTTTTGGGCAGAGGGGCTGTGTGATCAGAAGCCTGTCAGAGAGCAGTAGTATTCAGAGAGACATCCGCCTCTTCTGGTCAGAGTGGTCAAATTAAAAGGCTGGAAAAGCCTGCCTTTTCACCCTCATGTCTCCACTAGGGGTGTTTGGTGAATCTGTCACTTTCTCACACAGAGAGAGCTTCCCTCTTGCTAGTATTTCTCAGCAAGACCCCTAGTAACAGGGGCTGTTTGTATACACATGGGTGGATCCAGCTGGCCAGACACCTTGGTAGAAGTGTCATCACAGCAGTCAGGACTTAAGGCAAGCTACCTACTCAGCGTTCATCCACCCTCCAGGTTTAGTGATCTGGGTAGGGTGACTGTGTCACCTGGTTTTCTCTGAATAGTCCCAGTGACTCTTCTGACCCCAGCATAACTCGTCTAAACATGTCCCAGTTTGAGCCACCTTATGGACTTTAACTCAACTGACTACTCGTAAAAATACCTTGATCACAGGGTAACACATGGTAGCCAAAGGCGCCACTTGGTGGAAGGACATTCAGCTTAATGTGTTTCACCAGTTCCTTGAGGTGTTCAGCCTCCCCATCACAGCCCTCAAGTCTCCTCCCTTTCCAGAATGTCCCCAGTTATTTTAAGGGTAGCTGATAGTGGCATCCACCTGGGGACATTTTAGTTTAGTTGCAGGACACTGCTCTCTGGTTGACAGGAAGGGGTGGACATGATCAGAGGGGTACCATGACAACCTAGTCACTACTAGTCTTGATCCTGTCACACCAGGCTCAGACACGTCACTCCACATGACCAGATATGAACCTGGTCTTTGATGAACAGTCATAAAAAACCCACCTTCCACTCCCCTATAGTATAAGGACTGCAATGATGGGGGGGGGGCCTAGTGGGACCCCTCATGATGACACAGAAACACTGATAAAGGAATAACCAAGCTGATAACAACAGTGTCATAAACACTGTGACTGTCCCCCACAATGGCTGTTTTCTGAACAAGAGCCAGGCACCTTCCTACCTGTCATTCTGATGGTGACAGTTACAGCCCGGACTTAAGCCTAAATGTCACAGAGAAAGAACAAGATAAACCCACTCAGTGCAGGTAGAAGGGAGCTGTGTAGACAGAGGCCTCAGCAGCAGAAAGGAGCTAGGACTTAGAAGCCTGCTTTTCTCTATGTTTTTTCTTTTCTTTTCTTTTCTTTTCTTTTTCTTTTCTTTTCTTTTTTTTTTTTTCGAAGCTGGAGATCCCCATGCCAAGTCCTCAAAGCAGTCCTGACTTTCCGTGCAATAAAGCAGCAGTGAGAAAGGCTCAGAGTAATTAAGTGGCTGACGCGCAGAAGAAGCCGTTACCAAGAATTGACTAAATTGCCCATTCATTAGCAGCTCGGCATGGAAGGAGAATTACAAATAGACAGCGGAGCCCGCAGTAATTCAATCTAACCTTGTACTTACAGAAAACAATGAGATAATGAACAGAAAAATTACCAGGCACATATTGTATTTTGTTAAAGGGTCGGGAGGGGGAATGGGGGAGCACAGGGATGGGATGGACTGGCACATGCAATGCTAATGGCTTCGCTCAAGCTGAGCAAACGTTTCTCCAACACAATCATAGTTCTCAGTCTAAGGGCCTCTGGGGAGCTGAGATGAGGCAAGATCGCGAACAAAAAAATGTAATTTATAAGGCGTCTGTGGACTGGAATTTATCATCGGATCCGCTCGCCGCCGCTCAATTGATATGTAGTTGATTTCAAACAACACCCCCCAGGCGCCCAGAGGGAACATTTTTTAGATTTTACGCTTGGATATATCTGTTTAACTCGCCATTTACCAAAACAACGGCTGATGACAGCACAAACCAGTCACTCTGGAGAAAACACTCACAGACTCTCATTCTCCCAGTCTCTCTGGCAGACACACACACACACACACACACACACACACACACACGCAAGCATCCAAGAGCAGCAGCAGCAATAACAAAGCAGACAGCCCTGCTCAGCCTGCAGAAGACTGCTCTACATCTGGGAAGAGAGAGAGAGGGAGAAAAAAAATCAATGCCAGAGATTTAGCCCTTCTCTCTGGTTCCTCGGGACTAGGCCATACTCTCCTAGTGGACTTTGATAGCTCCTAGATTGGCTTCCACACCTGTTATCACCCACCTTTCCTACTGAGCCACTTAGGTTGAAGGTTCACCTGACTCTGTTCTGGGCTTAGAAAACACAGTCACTCTTGTCTGATCTGATTTAATCTCACCAAATCTGATCTCACCCAAAAGCCACAAGATCCTGGACCATAGAGGTGGGAAAGGTGGTCTCCACTGAGGGTTGTGTGGAAAGGTCCCTTCCTAGCACCCCTAGGATCTCCAGATGGGCAAGGATAATTGTAATAAAGTATTGATAAATATACCCATGGTTCCAATGACAGGGCTTCATGGGGTGGACAAATGAGTCATCCCAACCTAAGGAAAAGTTTTGAAGGCACCAGAATCCTTGCCCCTTGGTCCTCAGACTGGCAAAGGAAAAGCATCACATACATTTCTGGTATTAAAGAAAAGTAATTCATGGGACACTTGTTGAAAATGGCAAGATTTGATTCAAGTTTTTTTGTAATAGGACATAAAGACTGAATTCAACTTGGAAGACTGAAGAACCAGGGTGAGATGGGGTAGGGAGGGTAGGGGAGAGTGATAGTCAAGGGGTAAAATGAGGAAGAAGAGGGAAAATTACTAAAATAAAAAAAAACTGGTTGGGTATCAAGGGTGAAGGAAGAAGAGCTCGACTGGATATTGAGAGGGGAGAAATTCTAGATAAAGAGATGAAGTGACTCAGCAAAACTCTTTGCTAAAACTAGTCTCTGGGAGCTGGGTTGTGGCACACCCCATTGAGTGCACACATTATTATGTTCACAGACCCAGGTTCAAAACCCCAGTCCCCACCTGCAGGGAGGGAGAGCTACAGGAGCAGTGAAGCAGGTCTGCATGTGTTTCTCTTTCTCTCGGTCTCTCCTTCCTTCTCAATTTCTCTTTGTTCTATCAACACAGTAAGTAAATAGATATATGATAGATAGATAGAGCAAATAAAATTAAATAAAAACTAATTTCTGCAGGTCAAGGTCATGGATTTCCTGGTGGTGAAGTGGTCTGAGAAAAGCCAGCTGATATTTGGTCACTGGAGTATCATTAATCTCTCCAGGGAAGCTAGTACAAGACAAAGGGTCTTGTCTTCTTGCACAGTGCCCTCACCTTAGACAAGGAGCCCAGGGAGAGAGGGAGACGTGGGACCATGGAGCCTGTTCAGAATTCTGATCACATTATGAATGTGGGGACTCACTCCTTGACTGCACACCTCCCATCAAGACAAGCATTTGCCTCATAGTACCAACTGCCCCAAGCTACTTTTAACAATTAGGAGAGTCTTGCAACTTTTTACTAACACTGGTGGTTAGTGGCCACAAGTAACCAGTCAATATAGGGTGGTTCAGCCCAATGGGAGAAGTGCACCAAAATAGTTATGCAGAGAAATCCTGATTGCATGGCATCACCAGTGGCCACTGATGAATTTTGAGGGTCTCAGTGCATTAGCGCCTCTAGTCTCTGGACACTGGTCTGTGCATTGCTAAGCTATCCATAATACCACATGACCTTATGTTCATTTCACAGGTTTCTATAATAGATCTGGGAAATAATCAAGCTATAAAAAGCCTATATGAATACAAAAAAAAAAGTGTCAAAGGATCAAACCCGCAATTCTAGACCAGTTTGAAACCAGCTGCACCAGCATCACCTGGAATCATAGAGATACAACTTCTCTGGACTGGGTAGTGGTACACCTAGTTGAGTACACACATTACAGTGCGCAAGTATCTGGGTTCAAGGCCCTGGGCCCCACCTGCAAAGGGAGAAGCTTCACAGGGGTGAAGCAGTGCTAGAGGTGTCACTCTGTCTCTCTCCCTCCTAGTCTCCCCCTCCCTCTCTCAATTTCTCTGTCTCTATCCAAAACAAATAAATATTAAAGAGAGAGTGTGAGAGAGATACAACTACTCTAACCTCACTCACCTATTAAACCAGAAACTCTGAGGACAGAGACTAGCAGCCTGTCTAAATGCGCACTCTAGATCCTGCAGCACACTGACATTTGAGAATTACGTATCTAGCTCATGAAAATGGAGCAGCTTTCTGAGAGGACAAAGAAAAGCTAAAGAAAAGCCCATGGAAAACTACAGATCTTTTATAGTCTACCAAGGGAACTACTCCAGAGATTATAATTCATAAATTCATCAAGTGCTGAAGTTTGTGATTTGAATGGTTCTGCATACTCTTCAAAGTACTTTTGAGTGCCTGGTTTGAATGCCTGATTCTTTAGTTTAATCTGAGGCATGGGTTGTACAAATCATACTATCATAAGAAGAATAATGACAATGGGGGCAGCAACAACCAGGCATCCTACACAAAATCATATGTCTTTGATTACAGAGGGAATCTTACAACAGATAGTTCTTCACAGAAATTGTTCTGGTTTCCTATATTCTTAACCACACTATATTTGTGATTATACTTTAGTTCACGATCATGTATCTATTTGATTTCTGAAACCACTGGGCAAAGCAAGAGTTGACTTTGTCCTTAACTTCAAGAGGACTATGAATCCAAGAATCTAGCAAATACTTTAACATCCATATGTCCTTTTTTAAGATGAGTAAGGCAAGGATCAGGTGGTGAACAAATTTACGTAACATTATATAGTTACTTAGAGATAGAACAAAGACTAGATATCAGGGATCCTCATTAGTAGGTAGAAAGTGGATTGGAAATCTTTTACCTTCAAATATTGATAATAAAATAATAGGTATTAAGTGTTCAGAGGGTCTTAAATGGTGACTTAACTTCTATTTGTCTACTCTCAGAGACATTTCCACGTACATACTCATTAGAAACCATGGAGTCATGGGTATGTAACCAATAGTTAGATGATTTGCATAACCATTATATAATCAGTCACAGGAATTCCTCTTGGGTCATTCTACCTCTTCTTGAATATCTGCTGTGATGAATCTCTCATAGAGGAACAAGGCATTTTGGAGGTGCTGCACCAAGCCATCATGCGTCTTTCAAAAGGATGTTGGGCTCCTATACCCATAATGGCCAGCCTCCACTCTACTCGGATGTGTTTGCTTCTTCCAGAAACTGGTTTGACATGGCAGCATTCCAGAAGCAAATGTCAACTCATATTTTACTGAGCCACTGTCCACACTTACAAGGGAGGTCTATACTTCATTCAAGGAATTCCTTTTCTGGGACTAGTGAATAAAGAGCAAGAGCCTAGTGTGAAAAGAACACTTGTGGTCGAACTGTCCCATACCCAACAACTCTCTCCTCACCTCTAATGAAACAGCTACTTCACATCTCTAAGACTATCAATCACAGTGTTTTCAGGAGCCTGACAGAGTAAGGGATAAGATGCAAAAGAGTAACTTGAAATCTACCTAGGAGACATAAGTGTCTATTCTGAGTAACTGCTTTCATTTTCTTAATCTTTCAATCAACAGTATGGCTTCCATTTGCCATTCTTTGGAGTGGAGTACACACACACACACACACACACACTATGCCATTTCACCATGACAGGAAGCTAGTTATTAGTAGAAGTATCACGAGTGGTCATTCCCAGGATCACCTTACCCATGAGAAGTCAAAGGTCAGCCTACCCTGACTCTAAAAAAATAAGTGCACAAAATTAATCAAAACTGTAATTTTAATGAACCTGATGCTAAGCAAGGATTAATGAATTACCCTGGATAAGGGAACATAAAGGTCCTTTCTCCCTCTCTCTCTCTTTCTCATATTCTCTGTGGGCATCTTCCTGGCAGCTCTTTAGACTTTGGGGAAGCAGGAGATGAGGATGAAAGGAGAATTGGGTCGATCTACCTTCTGGGCTATGCTGGGATACTCATATATACCACCAGATCAAGCTGCTACAGTGATTTTTCTGGAAGTTTGATAGTTCAACACTGATATATTTTTCAATAATCATTGATAAATGTATGTTCATAATTTATCACATAATTTCTTATTATACAACTAACGTTCTCTAAGCATAATCTAACCCTTCCTTACTGCAATTATCATCAGTGTGAGTGTGCATTGATTTGCTGGGTCAGAAGAAAAAAATGATACTGAAGTATTTGAAGCTATTTATCCCTACACTGAATGGCCACAGACTGCTGGTGTTGTAGTGTTCTTCTTACTGTGTGTCCTAATCCTATTTCTTTTCTTCCCATCAGACTTTCATGTATCACTACTTGATGTCATGAAGAGATACAATGGCTTGCAAAGAAGGGATGAAGAAGGAACTACTAGGTTGTGAAGACTGAGATTGTAAATACAGATGATGATTAATAATTAGTTGATAAAATAAATTTTAAAAAATAAATTAGTATCTATTTTAATTTTCCTGGTTACTACCTATATCTCCTTAAACAAACATTGAGTTCCAAGTTCCAAAGCAGAAAAATAGGAACCATCATCTTATAGGATGAAGAAGAGAAAGAACAACAGCAACCTCATAAGCTGTTTTGAAATTAAATGAAAACAGTAATGTCACAGTGCTTGTGTATTGACAAGTGCTAAACACAGCCCTGTTTGTAGCTTGTGCCAAGATTGTGATTGGCACTATGTAGACAGGTATGATATTAATGACCTTAGTCATTAATATCATACCATTAGCTCATTAGCCAGGCTGTTTCATCATGGAAATAGTATGCACTGTGTGAAGCAGTTGTCTCTAAGCCCAACCTCTCCTCCCTGGACCTTGTTCTAATGCCATCATTCTTCCCCCACATACACACACCCCATATATCCTGTTCCTCAGATCTCAATGGCTTTGAGGAAAACACCCATTTAAGTGAGACTTCATCTGAGTCATTTCCATCATGGTGTGGTTTAGAATTGTCTTTAGACCATTTTCCTAATCTGAACCAACATGGATTTTGACCAGAGAATTTGCTAGAAGTCTCTCAGTATCATCAGTTCCTTTAAGGAAATTTCAAGAGTAAGAAATATGTCTTTAAAATGGAAAATTAAATGAAAAAGCTACCTTTGGAATTTCCAGGAAGCATCAGTAGATAGACTTGCACCTCGGGTGGACTAGATTTAGGAGGCAGTAGTCTCATGGTCATTTCTCAGTTGCTCAGTGGAACCATCTTTTTGGCCCAAACTTAACAAAGTCTGGGAACTCCAAGTGGCATTCCTGAGAGAATAGTGCAAGCGTAGAATGCTAATAACCTTATCACTTTGCAACTTACTGCTTTACACATGCAGTCTTAATTAATGTTTTGAGGGGTCTTTCTCATAAGAACTGGAATCAGAGCTACAACTACCAGCACTAGCATCACCACTACCACTACCAGTTCAACTACCAGCACTAGCATCACTACTACCACTACCAATTCAATTACCAGCACTAGCATCACTACCAATTCAACTACCAGCACTAGCATCTCCACTATCACTACCAATCCAACCACAACTACCATTACTCACTTCTACCACCAGTGCCACTGTCACCACCACTATCTCTACTGTGACCAACACAACCATCACCACCAATACAATTGCCACTGCCTCCAACACAATAGTGACCATTAATACCAAGACCAATAATATCTCCACCATCACTATTCCCAATAAAATCATCACTACTATCATCACCACCAATACAATCACCTCCACCAACTTTAACACAATCACCACCAACAGCACAGTTGTCACCAGGACTGCACAAACAGTACACAATCATCACCAACAATCACTACCTGCCAATAGCCTATCATCACCACCACTGTCACCCCAACAATAGTCATAACCACCACTACGATCACCAATACAAATTTCCACTACCAACAACCATAATAGCAAAACAATTATCACCACCATCACAACTGTCACCACCAATAAAACGCCAACCCTATCATCACCTTTCCTATACCTTCCATCACTACCTACCATCATTAATAACACTGCAATCATCATCAGACCCAGGACTGTCTTCGAATTAGAACCCTACCTGTTCTAAGGTCCTGTACCTTCTTAAATTGGTCCTGATTATAATAGTTAGAGTTGTATTAGATGCAACATCTAAAGCCCTTTGTGTACGTGGAAGTATCTTTTACAGCAGTGCTTTTCTCAAGAGAAGATCGCATTGCTCAATAGTAAATTGTTTCTCAAGCTGTTTGCCAACTTGAGAGAAGAATGTGAAGTTGGTGCCTGGTGGAGACTCACTCATGGCCCTGTCCTATCTTGCTTGGGTGTACAACTGCTTTGTTTCTCATCTGCTTTGGTTCCTCTAGCCCAGAGAGACATACTGTTAGAGAAATGGTGAATTTGCTAGAGGAGATGCCTCTATTCTTCTTGTATCACTTGTTGTAACAAATACATACACTATGACAGCCAGATCTACCCTGCCAAATTGTGGGTGCCCAGGGCATTTTGAGTAGAAAGATGCCAAAAGAGTCCTATCCAACAACCTCCAACTCTTGCACCATCTTAGAACCTTCTAGTGAAGACTTACCTGGGGGGTGACCAGGCCTAGTCAAGCTCCACTGTAGAGTGGCATTCTGTCTACCTCCTCCCCTCCTTCCTTTTCTTTGCTCCCTCCTCTTTCCTTCTCCCTCCCTGACTTCCTTTTCCCTCCCTCCTCTTTTCCTTCCTTCCACACTCCATTCATATCATTAGTCCATAAGCCACTGCTGTGTCCACAATGACCCCAAGCCCCTGGGTGCTCTCCCTGTGTCCATGCCCCCTCTGGCTCTGAGGCATACACAATGGCCTCTCTGCCCACTGGGAGGGCACGGCGCTTGGCAGATGATCAGTTGAGACCTGCCGGAGGCACCACTCTGCGTGCATGCCAAACATCACCTCCTCCCCCTCCCAGCAAGCCAGGCTCCTCTGACAAGGAAGGGTAAAGACCCTCCAGGGTTCTCAAGAACATCAATATGTTTTGTATTTAATGTGCTGGCTCTGTTACAGCAAATTAAAGTGAGGGGGCCTGGTAGAAGGGAACACAACCCGCTGTTCCTCCATCCCTGGTGGAGCAGGAGGCTCTGGAAATGGCACTCCAGTGAAGGGAAGGAGTGTGCATCACCCCCCCTGCAGGAACAGAAGAGACATTAGACAAAGCCCTGAGTCTTAATGGGACGCATCCGGCAAACATCTGAGCTTGGGCCTTCAATCACAAACGCTGCAGGATTTAAAAATGAATAAACTTCACATTGTGTTTCTCTTATTTATCCTTTATGCAAATTGTTCCTGGGAGGACCCATTATGCACACTGCATGGGGACAGCAGAGGCCGGCTCCAGGCTTGAAGGACCACTTGCAAGCAGTTCCTGGAATGCCAGGCCGGTCCTGGTGCTTCACAGAGGCGGGGAAAGGGATCATAAAAGGGAAATAAAAGGATGCTGAGTGGTTGGCTTCTGCAGAAAGCATAGGCACACTCGTGCACGCATGCACAGGCACACACAAATTAATACACCACACACAAGCCATGGGTGGACCACATTCAAACAGTCAGTGTTGACATGAGCAAGGGCAGCTGCAGGGAACATATGTCAGCCCCCCCAGTTATTGTCTCCCACTGCTGATGGAAGGAAGGAGGCTACTTGTAGGACCAAGTAAGAAGCCCGGGAGGCAAGGAGGGGCATTCTCACTTGGAGGTTCCTGGTTAGGGAGCAGGCACTATAAGGTTTGCATGGGTCCTTTCTGCTCTGGTCCTGCAGTGGTCTTCCTGTGAGCATCGCAGCACAGAGACAGTTGGGGAGCAGCAGGCCAAGGAATCAAGACTGTGATTTTGGACACGTAGGAATAGGTCAGCCCTAGGTCCTCAAAAGAAGGATCAAATCTAGGGGTAATGGGCATCTCTCAGGAGGAGATTAGAGGCAGAAAATGAAGATATCAAAGGCTGGGGCCAGGCAGGGATGCACCTGGTTGAGCACACATACTACCATAAACCCAGCTGGGTTCAAGCCCCTTGTCTCCACCTGAAGGGGGGAAACTTCAGGAGTAGTAGAGCAATACTGGAGGTGACTCCTTTTCTTCCCTCTTAATTTCTCTCTATCTCTGTCCAAAATGAATAAATAAAACAATAAAGATGAAAATTAATGGAGTTTTTTTTGAAAAAAAAAAAAGGACAACTGAAACTGAAGAGGAAAACCCCTGCCACCCTCTATTCCAACAGGACCAGACCTGGCTCAGGACCCTCATGCAGACACAACAAATCACCCTCTACCCCCACTCCACGCCCCCTATACACACACACACTGTCAGCTCCCAACTTGAGAAGCAGTGGCCTGAAACTGCCCCAGAGTCAGGCCCTGCGTCTCTGGGGCCTGGTGGCCTGGCAGCAATCCCTGTCCCTGGCAATGGGCTGGGCACAGGTAGGCATGCAGTGGATGCTCGTCAGTGGAAACATCTGGTGAGCAGCCAACTCTCTAAGGTGTTC
Source organism: Erinaceus europaeus (assembly GCF_950295315.1). Taxonomy (NCBI): domain Eukaryota; kingdom Metazoa; phylum Chordata; class Mammalia; order Eulipotyphla; family Erinaceidae; genus Erinaceus; species Erinaceus europaeus. Next base: position 62,447,443 of record NC_080176.1, read on the forward strand.
AGGCAGCCGAGCAATCCAGTCTGGGAGGCAGACTACTGACCTGGCAGAGAAGGTGACTCAAAACACTTTAGACAGAGGAATGCCCCAAAAGCAACTGGCCATGCTGAATTGGTCACTCTGGCCCCTGAGACTGCACTCTGAGGAACCACTCTATGCCACTCCTGGGATTCAGTGGCTTTGGGGGCATTCCTTCCTCAACTCCTCTTCTGTCTGTGTATAGTCTGGGGTGGTGAGCAGTGGTGGGGGACAGCACAGTGAAGCCCCAAGTTCCATCCTTAGCACTACATGTGCTAGAGTAATATTTCTTCTCTCTCTCTCTTTCTCTTTCACTAGATAAATATATAAATATTTCTTTTTCGTTAAGTATTTAATACTGACTCACAAAACTGTAAGATGAAAGGGGTATAAGTCCATACAGTTTCCACCACCAGCGATCTGTGTCCCAACCCCTCCACTGGAAACTGTAGTAGTTCTACCAAAGCCACAGATACAGGCTGATTCTATAACTACTTAATCTGTATCTATCTATATCTTTCCATTTTTTAATGGTCCTGCTTTCACTTCCTTTCTAAGTCATCCCTACACCTATGCTACATCCACATGTCTTTCCTTTTCCCCTCTTCTCTCTCAGATAAAAGGTGCCTGGCTTCCTCTGCTGTTTTCTGGATTTGCTTCCTTTTCATTGATGATATTAAAATTCTAGAGCCAGGTAGTAGAGCACCTGGTTAAGTGTACACACTACAGTGTGCAAAGACCTGGGTTCAAGCCCCTGGTCCCCACCTTCAGGGTGAAAGTTTCACCAAGCAGGGTTGCAAGTGTCTATCTGTTTCTCTCCCTCCCTCTATCTTCCCCCTCCCTTCTCAATTTCTATCTCTATGCAATAATAAATAAATAAATAAATAATTTAAATAAATAAGTAAACAAAAGATTTTCTCATTAATAAATGCACAGATATGTGCTTTTTAATTTTTTAAAAATATTTATTTATTCCATTTTGTTTCCTGTGTTGTTTTATTGTTATAGTTATTACTGTTGTTGTTATTGATGTTGTTGTTGTTGGATAGGACAGAGAGAAATGGAGAGAGAGGGGAAGATAGAGAGGGGGAGAGAAAGGCAGACACCTGCAGACCTGCTTCACCACCTGTGAAGGGATTCCCCTGCAGGTGGAAAGCCGGGGGCTCGAACTGGGATCTTTACGCCGGTCCTTACGCCACGTGTGCGTAACCCACTGCACTACCGCTCGACTCCCTAGAAACGTGCTTTTAAAATGAGATTACAAATGCAAAGTCCTCAGCAGAGTGCTTATCAAAAGGCAGCTGGTTAAAGGACTTTAAATTCCTGTTCCTATACTTCTTTTCTGGACTCACTTTAACTTCATTGTTTAATTCCCTACTATAGCAAGCAGTGTGAGTTTTCCAAAAATATACTTTCATGACTTAATAGGCTTTGTCCTTGAGATATATTCACCTGCAAGCCAGCCATTTCTTCCCTTTAATCTCTCTCAACTCACCCCGCCTACCATCTTGAGAATTTTAAGGATCACATTATGTCATAATAGTTAATTCTTCACTCTGTGTCTCCCAAAGGCTCGTGCTTATCTTAAGGATGCAGACTATGATTCCTGCATCCACGATTTCCCTCAGGTAAGTGGGGGACTTGGCACATAGTAGCAGCTCAATAAATGCTTTCTGAGTGATTGAAGAGAGGACTTTCATCCATTAAGTAAGTAGATGGCATTGAGTCTAGTCTAAGTAAATTGTGAGAAGGAGTTATACTCAAAAATCAGTCAGAGGACCCAGGAGATTCTTCACTGGGTAGATCTCATGTCTTGCCATATGTAAGGCTTGGGCTCCTCTCCTGCACTATGTAGGAATGCCACGGGCAGCACAGCACCAAGTGGCTCCATGAATTGTGTAGCTGTCCCCTCCACCCTTCACTGAATTCTCACAGTAACCCCTTCTATATACTCCCTTCATAATGGGGAAAACTGAGAAACAGAGCGGTTAATCAGTCTTTCAAGGTCACAGGGTACATAAATGGAGTAACTAAAACTTCAGCCCAAGCAGTGCACCTCTAGAGGGTCTCATTCAGGTAGAGGACATGACAGAGAGAGGTACCAAAAGTACTGCCCAGGACATAGACACTGCTAGTTACAAAATACACTGGCTGAATTTTAATCCTGGATTGCATTTATCCAAATAGACGTCAAGGAAAACAAAACACACTAAAATAAGTTGCAAAGTGTTACTAAAAATAGATTTAGAAACAACTGATCTTGGTCTAAACCCCATTGCACGGATGAAATTATTTAATAGAGATTGAGTGGCTGTAAGTGACCCCAATTGTGATCCAGCTCTTGCTGCAGTCACCTTTGGTCTCCCTCTATGTCATCACCACCCCTGATGGTTTCCAAAACCTTAGACAGATTAAAACATCTCTCCACAAGGGTGTGGCACATGTTATAGTGTGCTGGGATCCAAGTTCAAGTCTCCACATGCAGAGGGAATCTTCGTGAGCAGTCAAACAGTGATGTAAGTCTCTCTCTCTCTCTCTCTCTCTCTCTCTCTCTCTCTCTCTCTCTTCCTCCAGGGTTATTGCAAGGGCTCAGTGTTAGCACTACGAATCCACCACTCTTTGTGGCCAATTTTTTCTTTTCCTTCTTTTTTTTTTCTTCTATTTTATTTGACAAGACAGAGAAAAATTGAGAGAGGAGGGACAAATAGAAAGATCTGCTTCACCACTTGTGGAGGATCCCCACTGCTGGTAGGGAGCAGGGGCTCCAATCTGGGTCCTTGTACTGGTTCTTGTTCATAGTACTATGTGCTTTTAACCAGGAATGCCACGGCTCAGCCCCCTCCTTTTTCTCTCTATCTCACCCTTCCCCCTTGATTTCTCTCTGTCTCCATACAAAATAAATACAAATAAATAAAATTTTGAATAAGAAACAAAGCATCTCCCTGGGTATACAGGACAACCACAAACATTAGGGCTAAATAGCTGGTGCTGTGCTTCTTGCAATCTAGGCTTCCCCCAGAGGAGTCAAGAAGGCCAGTGAACTTGGGCTTGGAGTGAGCCTGCAGAAGCTGCAGAGGTAGCTGGGTCTCCACCCGTCTGTCTATGCAAATTCAGGGAGCAATTTGCATAGGGAAAATGTAATTACCCAAATTGGAACAAGGCCAGGACCCCAAGGCCTGGACTGGGAAAGTTCTAGAGGATTCTTTAGACTATAAAATCCACCTCCTTTTTCTTCCCTGCACCTCCAAGCCTCCCCAGACCCAGTCAGAGCAGCCTCAGAAATGAGAACATTCCTATTGAGACCCAAGGCACACTGCCGACCTGGCATCATCCTGTGGGCCTGGGCTAGGGAAGCAGGGGCCCTGGAGTTACTCTGCAGCATGAAAGCAGCTTGCGTTCTGTTTTCACACTTCTGCCTGTGCTGTTTGATAGTGACAGTACTTGTACTTTCAAGTGAAAATATTTGCTTTGCAGGACAGGGGGCCAGCACACCCAGTAGGACACATATCACCTTGTATAAGCACCTAGATTCAAGTCCCCAGACACAGCCCCCAGACACAGCCCCCACTGCAGGGGGAAAGCCTGACTAAGGCTGGATGAATCTCCTTATCTCTGTCTCTTTCTTCCACTTTCTCTATCTCCATATTTCTCTTTCTCTCACCCTCTATCATTAATAAATTAAAGAAAAATAAAGACTGTCAGGAGCAGTGAAATCATCATGCATGCACTGAGCATTAACCCTGGTGGGAAAAAGAATTGTATAAAGAAGGAAGGAATGGAGGAAGGGAAGGAGGAAGGAAAGAAGGGGAGAAAGGAAGAAAGAAAAAAAAGAAAAAAGAAAGAAAGAAAGAAAGAAGGGAAGAAAGGGAGGGAGGGAGGAGGGAGGGAGGCAGTGCACCTGGTTAAACGCACACACTACTGTGTACAAGGACCCAGATTCAAGCTCCTGGTTTCCACCTACAGTGGTGAAGTAGAGTTGCAGGTGTTTCTCTGTCCCTATCTCCCTCCTCGATTTCTCTCTGTCTCTATCCAATAAATAAATAAATAATTTTAAAAGAAATAAAGAAAAGGAAGGAAGAAAAGGATGGAGGAGAGGAGGGAGGGAGGGAGGGAGGGAGGGAGGGAGGAAGGAAGGAAAGAAGGAAGGAAGGAAGGAAGGAAGGAAGGAAGGAAGGAAGGGAGGAAGGAAGGGAGGGAGGGAGGAAGGAAGGAAGGAAGGAAGGAAGGAAGGAAGGAAGGAAGGATGAAAATGTGAGTTGGTGAAATAGCTCTCTTGGATAGTGTCCTACTTTACAGAATGTAGAGTGTAGGTTTGAGCCTGTTACCCACCACACTGAAGGAAATTTCAGAGCTATGATCTCCTCCATTCTTTTTCTGTCTTTATCTCTATCTTTAAAAAGGGGGGGGGGGTTGCTTTACTTTATAAATTGTCATTGAACTGTTGACTATCCAATGAACACTGTCCTCACTGAAGAGTTTCAACATGCTGGCCTTTGATTAAGAAACTGTCCGTCCACAAGCCCCAGCTCCGGGAGGCTGCCAGTAAACACTAGTGAAATTAACTCTAGAAAAGGAATCGCCCTCCAGATGCTCTAAGCAACAAACTAAGAAGCTGAATGAAACAATCCTAATGCAGCAGACTAGCTTTAGCATTCCATTCTTCTGTGACATCCAAAATGTTCTCCAAGGTACTCACAAGCAGATGGCTTGCACAAACATCTACATGTCACCTTATGAAGACCATCTTTATCACCCTTTCCTAGGAGGTTCACTGGACATTGCCAAGAACCTGTAACACTGCAGTCACCTAGTTGCCGTACAGTGTGTGGCTCTCCTCCAGCTCTCCTTCCATTCATCCATCCATGCTGTCATTTCATTCATTCCCTCCTTCAAGGAATAAAGTCAATGAGCATAAGTATGACTTGCTGGACAGTGGGTAAAGAGCTGGGAATACAGAGGTAATTAAGATCTACCCTTGGGTGCTCCCCTAGACTAGGGCCAAGGCATTCTTGCAAGTGTTTGTTATCCTGGGGTAACCCAGCTGGGAAGCATTCTTTTGGCAATGGGGGAGGTTTGCTTTAAGAGCTCTTGTTTGATTTCCAAATCCAGCAAGCAAAGGCTCTTTCAGCAAACAGAGGGAAGCTACTCTACGCATGGAGACATGCCCTTGCTCAGGGCAAAATCTGCTGTTTGGTGAATGTTCTGCCTTCCATTTTTGTCAGTATGATTTGAGGGAACCATTAAGCTTTAACAATGCAGAAAATAAATCCCCATTAAAATATATGCACTTTAAGAGTCCAGTTTACAATCTGACCTGCCCTCTTCCCCTTCCCTGCTGTCATCAGCCTGACTCTCCATCAAGGCCAAGTCTTGAGACCTCCTATTCCAAGAAGTCTCCCTGCACCCTTCCCAGCTGGGGAGAAGCCCTCAACCACCCATAGATATTTATTTACCAAACACCTGGAGCAGAGTTTGATAAGGATCCTAGCTACATTAGATTACAATATCAAGCTGCAAGAATGGCTACCCTACAGCTCTTCCGTTTCTACTCTCACTTCTCATTTCCTCACTCCATTCCTTTTATAGAGCAGGGGAGCCTTAAAGGTTTGCTGGGTGGGTGACTAAATGAACAAGTGCATTCAGTTGCAGAATTAAACATCTTCTCTCCCAGCCCCACACTAAATGAAATTCACAGGGTTCAAGATCCATATCCCTCCCTGTATATATATGAATGAGACAATCAACCTGGAAATGGTGACACTATACATGAGTGAAGCTTTGATTTTCAAAAAAAAAATTTTCAGTTCTAATAGAAGTGGCTGCTTAAAAATAACTCAAGGGATACATGTGAACCTGTGCTCTGTCTCATAGGATATATCTAATGCTGTATCTCACAGGTCTATATCACAGGTCTATATCTAGGTTTTGGGACTTTGTTAGGTAGTGAACCACCTGGAATGGAATTAGAGAATACTATGAAAGGAAAGGTCTCACCCAAGTGATGAGGCTGAAGGGCTGTCATTCCACGCCTGACGTCTCTGGACACAGTCTGACATGAAGCATGCTGAGATGGTACTTGTTGCGTTGATTAGGTTGGGATCGGTGGATGCAATATCATTTGGTATGATTTGAGAGAAACATGCAGGAAAGTGAGCCCCACCCTAGAGGTTCCAGGATTGGGGGAAATATAGGCTCTAGAGAGGAAGTTGGAGGTTCCTGCTATCTTGGGGTTTAAGAAGGCAACAGATAGTTATTGCTATAGTCACATTATTTGGCAATTGGGTTAACTTTGAAATATTTCTTTGTTAGGATTTGCTGTATCATACACAACATCACCATAATTTATGTCATTTGACATTATTTGTATATAGCTGTGCCACTGGTTGCTTCTGTTCTCCCTGGTCTAAGCTTTTAAGAGAGTCAACCTATCAAAGACTCAGCTTATGGTCTGTGCATTAAGAAGTTTGAGACATTCAATCAATTTTCCCCCTCTCATATTAATTAAATAGTGATTTAAATAACTACAAATTAATAGGAGTGTACATAAACACCATTCCCACCACCAAGAGATTGTGTCCCATTCCATCCCCCCTTCTATCCCTCCTCCCCCCACCCAGTGAAGTTGAACATCCACCTTCATCCTCAACCCAGGATTTTCACTTTGGTGCCCTACTCCAAATTCAATGAAAACCTGCTTTGAGTTTCCCTTTCTGTTGTTCTTTCTCAATTTCTATTGATGAGTGGGATCATGCCATATTCATCTTTGTTTTTCTGACTTAGCTCACTTAACATAATTCCTTCTAGCTCCATCCAAGATGGGTCAGAGAAGGTGGGTTCATTGTTATTTTTTTTTATTTCTTTATTGGGGAATTAATGTTTTACATTCAACAGTAAATACAATAGCTTGTACATGCATAACATTTCCCAGTTTCCACTAGGTCATGTGTCATCCTTCTTGGATCTGTATTCTCCCCAGGGTTCATTGTTCTTAATAACTGAATAATATTCCATTGTGTATATATACCACAGCTTTCTCAGCCACTCATCTGTTGTTGGGCACCTGGGTTGCTTTCAGGTTTTAGCATAAATTAGGGCAAAATATATTCCTGAAAGCAAAAGTACACAATAGTCTGCAGTGAGTCAGTATAAAGTTCATAATGAACTTAACAGTGTCTATTTAGACTTACTCTCCTCACCTACTTCCTTCCTATTACATTTCCCTCACTCACTCCAAAGCTAACGTTATCAAAGCAAGGACTGCAAAAGCTGAATAAGGGCAAGAAACTGGCATAATTTAACAATGACTCTTTAGTCACTATGAAGCCACCCCATCAGCTGGGGTCCTATTCAGGGAGTCCTGAGATTCCCAAACAGACATGATGGGCCTAGACCTCAAATAAATCCCTCTCTCCATTGTTACCAGTCATCTCTATCAGGAAAAACATAATAGACCCCTTTGTGGGCCACCATAGACCTTGCCCTCAACGTGGATCAACAATGGTAGAGAATGTTCCATCCTCTGAAGGAAGGATGGACAACATGCTCTATGCTATGCCTGAGGAAGATGGGTCCTGATACTGGGGCAACTTGGAATGTTCCTGCTCATGACCACAGAAAGTGAGCTCAGATCTACAGGGACGCAGAGGTCACATAGGCTCCTAAGCTCAATATGAGCCCCAGATCACATCAAATTGATGGGGCTTATAGTCAACAATATTTATACCCCTTTCCCATATTAGGGAGCTACTCTCTTTCCTGATCCAGCTTTCTGGTCCTTTTTCAAGCCATGACATCATCTCCCCAGACAATAACTTGGATCCACCTGCATATCAGATTTCAGGCTCAGAGGAAAGAAAAAAAAAAAAAAACCTAGTATAGCCACAGGCCCAATGGAATATAACTAAAACATGCCTACTAGCCATCTACAAAATGGAGGACCCCCCCCAAAACTCTTCATCTGCACTATTTCAGCTTTTAGGTTCATGATTAGTCAACAATTTGTTTAGCTTTATATGTTAACTCTCTTTTCAACCACCAGGTTCCAGATGCTACCATGATGCCAACCAGACTTCCTTGGACAGACAACCCCACCAAATGTGTCCTGGAGCTCTGATTCACCAGAACCCCACCCCACTAGGGAAAGAGAGAGGCAGGCTGGGAGTATGGATTGACCTGTCAATGCCCATGTTCAGTGGGGAAGCAATTACAGAAGCCAGACCTTCCACCTTCTGCATCCCATAATGACCTTGGGTCCATACTTCCAGAGGGATAAAGAATCGGAAAGCTATCAGGGTAGGGATTTGGATACGGAGTTCTGGTGGTGGGAATTGTGTGGAACTGTACCCCTCTTACCCTATGGTCTTGTCAGTGTTTCCTTTTTCTAAATAAAAAAATGAAAATAGAAATAAAAAATAACTCAGTGCACTAAACTTGTAAGTGTGAGGTTCTGAGTTTGGTCCCTGGCATTGAAGTAGTGTATAAAAATAATTTCACTGAGTTCAAGCCCCCACTCCCCACCTGTAGCAGGGATGATTCATGAGTGATAAAGCAGGTCTGCAGGTGTCTGTATTTCTCTCTTCCTATCTCCCCCTCCCCTTTCAATTTCTCTCTGTACCATCAAATGGAGAGAAAAAAATACGTGTTTCAGATCTAAGGAACATCTATAAATTCCGTGTTTAATCCTCCTGCATCTCATCATGATTGCAGAGCCTTGAAAGGCTTCCAAGCAAGTTAACTTTTTACTGTCACCCACCCCACTACCATGGCTGCTTACATCCTCTCTCTCATAGTCTGCATGTACCCTAAAATTGTTACTTATTACTATTGTAAATAACATCCCATTAAAATTACCTGTCAAGGCAAAAGATACAGAGTGGAAGCAAGGCATTTGTTCTTTTTTTTTTTTTTTTTTTAGATCTTTATTTATTGGATAGAGACAGCCAGAAATCTAGAGGGTAGGGGAGATAGAGAGGGAGAGAGACAGAGAGATACCTGCAGCACTGCTTCACCACTTGCAAAGCTTTCCCTCTGCAAGTTGGGACCGGGGGCTCAAACCTGGGCCCTTGAGCACTGTAACATGTGTGCTTAACCAGGAGAACCACCACCCGGCCCCAAGGCATTTATTCTTTTGCAAAATGGCATGCAGCCAATGGTGGCAGTCAGGTAGTAGCGTACCTGCAACATTCTCCTGTCTTTGATACCTGAGGCAGAGCTGCTCCTCCACCCATGGGCTGGACTTCAGAGATAATAATCTCCCTGCTGTCTAAATAAGAAAAGGAAGAGAGTCTGAGGGTCTCTATTGGAGGATTATCAAGTACTGCAAGTAACTAGCAGCTGACCTAGAGAATACAGAACTATTGAGCATGGATGGCTATAGATAAAAAATTATTTTAAAGTTTTTTTGTGCTAAACAATTTTTCTGTTCATGTTCCTTTGAAGAGAATATGTGACCATCTCTTACAATTACCCCCACCTTTCTTTGTGTGCTGTTATAGAATAAAGGGGAACTCCATCAGGATTTGGGGTCCAGAAGTTTGTAGCATGAGCCAATCTGAGTCTGATTCACCATTTAAACTGTTTTCCTGCACCCTGGGTGTCACACAGCTTTTGTTCACCAATTCCTCATTTACAGCATTACACATACCAAAGCGATATTCCTCCCTCTCTATAATTAGTAAGTTAAAAAAAAAAAAGCTCAGTGCTCCTCTATACTAAATATAACTTTCAAATGAAAAGAGAGAAAAAATAAATATAATTCACTCAGGAAAACTTCCTGAGACACACAGTTCAATAGGGGGAAATTTAATGCCAGGAAGTCATTCCCAATGAATTAGATGAGCTGAAAATCCAAATAAGAAACAGTGAGATGATCAAGATATTAAGTACATTAGGATTAGAGGGGCAGAAGATAGAAATGAAATTATCATTTAGGAAATAAGCCACCTTTCCAGACTGGGACAGTGGCTTTCCTTGTAGAAACCAGGGCCACAGAGAACCAGAAATGCTCAGAGATAAGGGAGAAAAGAGGAGAGGATGGGACTCCCGGATTATCTACTGCCAGTCATTTTCCCAGTACTTCCTACTAATTAAGTGTCACAGAAAGGCAGAGGTCAATGAGTAAAAGCAAGGAGTGAATGAATCTGAGGCCAAGCAGGAAATAGTGGTCAAAATGAAATCAGGGATCCACTGGTTGTTTCTGAGAATGAGGAACTGAAGACTAGTGGATGGGGAGTGAGGTTTGAAAATGACTTTCCACATGTGTACATTGCATATTAACAACACACAGCAATGAAAACTCATATTGAACATGTTAAGGATTTCGATTAGTCACAAAGACTTCACTGACTTGTGGAAGATGGGATGGGTGTACTTTTTCTTCATATTTTGATTTAATAATGATCAACAAGACTGTAGGATAAGTGGGGTACCATTCCATGCAATTCCCACCACCAGAGTTCCCTATCTCATTCCCTCCACTGGAAGCTTTTCTATTCTCTATCCCTCTGGTAGTATGGACCCAGGTTCATTATGGGGTGCAGAAGGTGGGAGGTCTGGCTTCTGTAATTGTTTCTCTGCTGGATCTGGGCATTGGCAGGTTGATCCAGACTCCCAGCCTGTTTCTATCTTTCCCTAGTGGGGTAGGGCTCTGGATAGGTGGGGTTCTAGGGCACACTGGTGGAGTCATCTGCCCAGGGAATTCACATTGGCGTTATGGTAGCATCTGCAACTTTATATCTTAAAAACATTAAGATAAAGCAGAACAAATAGTTTAATAATCAGGAACCTAAAGGTAAGAATATAGCAGATGAGATTTAGGGATCTCCATTTTGAATAAAGCTAGTAGGTCTATTCCAGGGGGCCCACAACTTTACTAATTTTTGCCTGAGCCGGGATGGGTGTATTAAAACTACTCATTGTACTGGGAAGAACTTGGACTTAGCAGATGAGGGGAGCTGGGTGTGTCTTAGAAAATTGTATATTTTTTTATTTATTTGGACAGAGATTGAGAGGGGGCAAAGGGAGATAGAAACACCTGCAGCTCTGCTTCACTGCTTATGAAGTGTTCTCCCTGCATTTTCTCATATTTTTTATTGATTTAATAATGATCAATAAACCCAGGCTTAAACCTAGGTCCTTGAACATAGTGATTTTATGCTCAACATGGTACACCACTGTCTTGCCCTAGGAAATTGCACTCTAACAACCATTTCCTGTGATACTGCTGTGATTGGTCCAGGTGGGACATAGGTGAAAATTGCTCGCCAGTGGATCAGAATTTGAGCTCCTTCAGAGTGACTCCCAGCCATTTCAAGTCCTGCATGGTTATCAGTTCCACTTGGAGCCTCACCCTATCACAGAGACCAGAGGTCTGTCCTTTCTCCTCTCCCGCTGCTGATCTGCACTGCCCTCCCACCCACTCCCCCTCACACATTTAGTGTATTCAAACTGTCACCATGTTCCAGTAATCTCTGTGTTTCCCTCATTAACATCAGAGGGCAGGAGACTTTCCTTGTTTATTCTATATCTTAGAAATGCCTTGCTTTAAAAATACACAATAGTCTGTGTGAGTCAGTATCAAGTTCATAATGAAATAGTGTCTACTTAGACTTAGATACCTTCCTCACCTACTTCCTATTACACTTCCCTAACTCATTCCAAAGCTAACCATAGCAAAGCTAACCTTAGCAAAGGACTGCAAAAGCTGAATAAGGGCAAGAGACTGACATACTTTAACAATGACTCTTTAGTCACTATCAGGCCATTCCATCAGCTGAGGCCCTAATCAAGGAGTCATGAGATTCCCAAACAGACTTGATGGGCCTAGACCTCAAATAAATCCCTCCCTCCACTGTTACTGGTCATTTCTATCAGGAACAACACAATAGACCCCTTTGTGGGTCCCCATAGGACCTTGCCCTCAACTTGGATCAACAATGGTAGAGAATGTTCCATCCTCCAAAGGAGGATGTTCTGGTAGTGGGAATTGTACGAAGTTGTAACTTTCTTATCCTATGGTTTTGTCAGTGTTTCCTTTTTATAAATAAAAAAAATTAAAAAAAAAAAGAAATGCCTTGCTTTGTACCTGACACAGGAGATGCTCAAGAAACAGTGGTTAAATTGACAGATTTTTTTTTCACCTCAAGAAAGCAGGAATGGGAGTCAGTTGTAGGTTCCAGGAAGGACTTTCCCAAAGAAGAATTGACCCTCGCTGAGCAAAGTGGGAGGGGAAACTCATCACAGAATGGGAAAGGAAACACACAAGGTGCCAAGCCAGAAGACTCATTCCTATTAGTGAACAAGCCTGGGGGTGAATATAAAGTGTTTTGGGGTATTTTTCTCTTTTAGACACATTTCCGAAAACCACTCAGTAGGTCATGTCCCCCACTAGCAGGAACTATGACTTTCCCATATGTTAGTGAGCACTTCCAGCACTGATCAAGAGGAGAGAGACCCCTATGGGTCTATAAAACATGCAGATGACTGGTTTTTAACGAATGCAAAATGTCAAACAAAAGCAGCAGCACAGGCCAGTTACTCATGCATAGTAAAGTTCCTAGGGAAAAAGGAGCAAATAGAGAGGGAAAAAATACCTTGGCTGGAACCATTCCTAATAGGCAATGGACAATTGAGAACAGCAGGGGTAGGCAGGGACACGGGAGCAAATAGCAAATACATTTGGAAGATATCAGTGAGAGTGAGATCAAGGCAGAACCAAATGGCCCCCCGGCTTTTGTTTCTATTAGGACCTGTGCACTGTATTCAGCCCCCTCCCTGAGCTGACTGTGCAGGCCAAGCTTTTGTTTGTTTGTTTGTTAGGTGGTTGGGTGGGGAGCAGAGAAGAAAGAGGAAGTTGAACATAGAGTAAGAAAAAAAAAATCTAGGAATGAATGATGGGGTTTAAATGATGCTCTCCTGTGTCCCATTTTGAGCTAAGAGTTACAGATTTGAACTCAGCTTTCCTTATATATATGGAGAAAACTTAGTAAAACCCATACCCTATATTCTCACACAAACTAAATTTAGGTATTTTCAGACTGTTTCCACACAAGTATGGAGTCAGTGTGTGTGTGTGTGTGTGTGTGTTTGTGTGTGTGTCTGTGTGTGTGTCTGTGTGTGTCTGTGTGTGTGTCTGTGTGTGTGTGTGAGTGAATGGTTTGCCAAGTGTAATCAGATGTTGTGACTTTGTCTTGGCATGAACCATTTTTTAATATATCCAGAACTTCAGACCCTGACTGTGGTCTAACCCTCTTTCTTGTCTGCCAGACCCGATGTATGCTTGAGTAATACTGATGGCGTCATCTGAGACACACTGGGAGGCCACTCAGCCCTTTTTATCCCTCCACAGCCCTCATGTACCAGCTTAATGATGCTTGGATCCCTTTATCAGGGATCTCTCTCTCTCTCTCTCTCTCTCTTTCCCCCCCACCAGGGGAAATGGCCCTTCAGTGGCACCCTCTATGAACAGGA